>NW_016107414.1:4033616-4051247 GCF_001604975.1 Cebus imitator
TTTGTCTCAAAAAAAAAAAAACAAAAACAAAAAACAAACAAACAAAAAAAACACCTAGTAATCAAAGGGACAGGACAGGAAGAAACTTTAGGAGATGCAGAGTATGTTCATGGCCTTGATGGTGTGATGGTTTCATGGGTGTATACTCACCTCAAAGACATGGAGATATATGAATTAGACGTGCTGTTTTTAATGTTAATCGTATCTCAATAAAGTGGCTTAATATATAATATATACCACTTAAGTCTTCTTTAGTACGATTTGTACTTCAGGAAGATATAAATGCATAAAGAGTGTATATCAGTACACAGACACTATCATTAGATCTCTGACAGCCAGGACACATAGGCTGATCAAGAAAGTACTACAAGCCTGGGGCTGGGTGTGGTGGTTCACGCCTGTAATCCCAGCACTTTAGGAGGCTGAAGCAGGTGGATCATTTGAGGTCATGAGACCAGCCTGGCTAACATGATGAAGTCCCACCCCTACTAAAAATACAGAAAAAACAGCCGGGCATGGTAGCTTGTACATGTAATCCCATCTACTCAGAAGGCTGAGGCAGGAGAATTGCTTGAATCTAGGAGGCAGAGGTTGCAGTGAGCCCAGATCCAGCCACCGCACTCCAGCCTGGGAAATGGAGATGCTGTCTCAAAAACAAAAACAAAAACAAACAAACAAACAAACAAGAAGGTACTACAAGCCTAGCAGGTGGCTCATGTCCTATCACTTTGGGAAGCTGATGTGAGAGGATCACTTGAGCCCAGGTGTTGGAGGTCAGCCCCGGAAGCATAGTGAGACTCCATCCGAACAAAATATTTAAAAATTAGCCAGGTGTGGTGGCACACACCTCTCGTCTCAGCTACTCAGAAGGCTGTGGTGGGAGGATTGCTTGAGCCTGAGAGGTCAAGGTTGCAGAGAGCCATGATCATGCCCCTGGGCTCCAGCCTGGGCAACAGAGCAAAATCCTGTCTCATAAAAAGAGAGGCATAATATGCAAGTTTGTGATGATGCTGAAGATACTATTGCCGCTAAGGATAGGCTAACAATCACGGCAAAGATTCAGTACATTACGAGCTATTTGCCAAGTGCTAGGCTAAATACTCTATATGTAGTATGCCATTAAATAACCAACAAGTCAGTATTATTCTTATGGTTTTTTTACAGAGAAGAAAACTGAGGTTCAGAGAAGTTGATAAATTTCCCAAGGTCACATAGCCGTTGGGTTGTAGAGGGCAAACTAAATCAATTCTCTGTGCTGTAATCTACTCACTTGTGACTTTTAAACAAACGCAATTCTATATTAAATAAGAGTCACCCAGTCATTAAACCTTAATCTCTCTAAATTAGCAAGATAGATAAATTAGAAAAATAATACCAAGGAAATCAGGGAGCCGATAATCTCATAAACTGCTATTTGGAACAGGGAATCTATAGGCTTTATGCTATGTCATATGTAGCCACATCTGCTACTACTTACTTGCATTTATCACTTAACCTAGTAACCTTGTGGTAGGACACACCCTGAGGGGGCCCCCAATGAGTCATGTCTTTATATAATTTCATCCATTGTGAGCTCAGTCAGATCATGTGACTTGCTTCTAATCAACAGAATATGGCAGAAGCAATGAAATGCCACACCCATGATTAGGTTATGTTATGAGACAGGATGCTCCATCTTATCTTGCAACCACACGGGGTTGGGTATGGAGGAGGCGGGGTGACCACTGTGCATGCGCTCCAGTTTGTGCACCGTGTAGATGGGGTAGTTGTCTTTTCATAACTATTCTATTTTTACACGCTGGGAAGGACTCAGAGAGACTTTTAGGAATGTTTCCTCGCCAATATCTTTCCTTGGCCTAGATTCCTAAATTTATATCTCCCTGGTTCACCTCCAAAATGTAGGCATATAATTCATGTACACAGGGCTGTGATGTAGTTTTGATGTAGAGATTTAGAGCCAGGGGACCTCAAGGTCACTATAGGCAAAAGTCACATTCTGCAGAAGAGGAAAACAAGAACTCAGTGAATTCAGCAGTCCAGGTGGGTGGCTCACGCTTGCAATCCCAGCACTTTGAGAGGCTGAAGAGAAAGGATCACTTGAGGCCAGGAGTTTGAGACCACCCTGAGCAACATAGTAAGACCTTGCATCTATAAAAAAATAAGTTAAGGGCCAGGAGCAGTGGCTTAGGCTTGCGATCCCACCACTTTGGGAGGCTGAGGTGGGTGGATCACCTGAAGTCAGGAGTTCGAGACCAGCCTGGCTAACATAGTGAAACCCTGTTTCTATTAAAAATACAAAAAATTAGCCGGGCATGGTGGCATGCACCTTTAATCCCAGCTACTCGGGAGGCTGAGGCAGGAGAATTGCTTGAACCTGGGAGGCAAAAGTTGCAGTGAGCCGAGATTGTGCCATTGCACTCCAGCCTGGGCAACAAGAGCGAAACTCCATCTAAATCTAAACAATAATAATAATTAGGAGTTACTCAGGTATGGTGGCACATGCGTGCAGTCCTAGCTACTAAGGAGGCTGACACAGGAAGATCACTTCAGCCCAGGAATTGGAGGCTTCAGTGAGCTATGATTATGCCAGTGTACTCCAATCTGGGCAACAGAGTAAGACCCTATCTCTAAAAAAGTAATAATAAGCAGAACAAATACAAAGTTTAAGTGCATGACTTCTGAATTTAGAGTCACCAGGTTTACATCTGAGTTGACTACGTATTGCTTGCCTGAACTTGGGTGAGCTATTAGATACCGTAAGATGGCTGTTTCCTCATCTGTAAAACTGGGAATCCTTGATTCAAACCAAATCAACAGATATTCATTAAGCGTTGTGCTGGCGTAGAAGTTACAGTGAAGAATAAACAAAGGCATTCTTGCCCTTCATGGAGCCTCATGGACATAGTAACACTTACCTCCTAGGTTTGCTGTGAAAATTAAGTGGAGAATATTAGTAAAGGGCTTAGATCAGTGTATGGCATGTAATAATAATGATTGTAATTATCACAGTATTAAAAATTTTATAATCATTATTATTGTCATTATTGTTTAATAACATATGTAACAACCACGTAAAGGGGTTAGTATGACAATCAACTAATATATGTTAAATGCTTAGTAAAAATATATAGAAACAATTCAATATATTTTAATCTATTGTTATTATTAGGTTAAATGATTTTGCCAAAGCCACAAAGTTATTGTCAGTGCTGAGTTGAGAATTTCCATTGTATGCTTGTACCATTTTGCAGACTTAACAGTCTGTACTATGATTATTTAATTCCCAGATCGTCTTAGTCCATTTTCTGTGGATACAACTGAATAGCTGGGACTGGGTTACTTTTTTTAAAAGGTATTTCTCACCGTTCTGGAGACTGGAAAGTCCACAGTCAAGGGGCCGTATCTAGTGAGAGGCTTTTTGCTGGTGGGGACTCTCTACAAAGTCCCGAGGTGGCACAGGTCGTCACATGGTGAGGGACCCACGAGAGACAGCCAGCTGGCTTTTATAACAGGTCCACTCTCATGATAACCAACCCAATCTCATGATAACCAACCCAGTCTCATGATAACCCATTAATCCATTAATCTATGAATGGACTAATCATTCATAAGGGCAGTTCATTCATGACCCAATAACCTCCTAAAAGGCTCCACTTCTTAACACTGTTACACTGGGGATTCAGTTTCAACATGAGTTTTGAAGGGGACAACATTCAAACCATATCACTGACTCTCTCTACTATTTAATCTTGAGTCGTACGGTCACGTTCTCTCTGGCTCAGGCTCATGGAGCCAGGCCTCACATGGGATTTCTGCTCACCAGGGCCTCAGCACCAAAAGTCACTAAGGATAGTAACACTTATGTGTGAAAACAAGCAAGGTAATTTTATACACCTTCTGGTGCCTTTTGAGACACATTACATCATCATCCATTTAATCACCATTTATTTAAATATTTTTGGAATCTCTTGTAGGTACAAATCACCCCCCACAGGCTAAAGCAAACCTCTAAAAGCTTTTCTGAACCCCTCTCCTTACCTGTTACTATAACTAACCTACTACAACTTCCAACTATTTTAAAGTGTGTCTGTTTACTTTTTTTTTTTCTGTTTCCCCAAAAAGAATATAAAACTCATGATGAGGATGGGTATTGCTTATGAATAAATACGCCCTCAGCATGTGGCACGTGGTGGGTGAGCTATACCATAAGTATTCATGAACTGGACAGTGTGCCAGGTTCCTGCCTTCAATGAGGTTAAATTCTAGTGAAGGAAAATCTCGATCCACACTACAACATGGAGTAACTGCAAAAACAGCAAGCGAAAGAAGCCAGATGCAAAAGACCACATATCATGTGATTCTCTGTGAAATGCCTAGAACAGGCAAATCCAGAGAGATGGAAAATAGACTAGCGGTTGCCTGGAGCTGGGGGTGGGAGCAAGGATGAACTATAAATGGGCATGAGGGACTTTTCTGGGAGTGAAGCAAACATTCTAAACATGGAGTATGGTGATGATTGCACAACTATAAATTTACTAAAAGTGGGCATAGTATATATTTACACAGTATATACTTATATAGTACATTTTATATAGTATATACATTATACCTCAATAAAGCTGTTTGAAGGAAACAGACCTTCAACAACTAATTACTCCACTATTTCCTTGATTCCAGTCCCAATAAGTTCTATGAAGGTGAAATCCACAATGCAGAGAAAGCACAGAACGGGCTTCAGTGTCCTGCCATCTGGTCAGAAAATGTGCCTCTGGAAAGAGCTGTTTGAATTAAGTTCATTGCAGAGGTGGGGCAGTGGGGGGTTCACTAAGGATAGAAGACTCGGCATGTGGGGGCTCAGGGTTGAGCTGGAGCCAGGCAGTGTGGAGTGGGGGAGGAATGGAGAGCAGGGGGACATCCTTGTGGCTGAAATGGACTCCACGGAGGAGGGAGCTCAGGTGAGCCTGAAGGAGGGTGTGGCCTGACAACCACCAGGTACCTTTAAGGAACTTAGAACTTCATCATTCAGGCCTTTTAGGAACACCACCAATGGCTGTAGCAGGGAGAGGGGACTGGAGTGGGCAGCTGGGCAAGAGACACTGTGTGACTCACGAGGAAGCTGTTGTGGAAGCCAACTTTTGACTGACTTTTCGATTGTTTCTTTTCTCCACATTTAGCTAAAATGATGAGTTTTTGCATAGGTTCCCAACAGAGACTCTGATTGATGTCCCATACATTTCTGATTCAAATCACATTACGAGGAAATCAGAAGCGTCCCGTTACGCAAATTTGATTTATAAAACATTTGAATCTAGGTGAACTTGACTGGAGAACCCTTGGGTTTATCCCCTAATTGAAAGATTTCAAAGAAAAGCTCATTAAACTCCTCCCGGCATCTATAAAAATACTTTCAGATGAGTCCAGTTTCACCAGTAAGTTAGAGTCAACTTTTAAATAGATGGTCCATTAAGAGGATACTTAGGGTAGAACAAACAGGTTTGCAGCCAACTTTTAGAGTTTTTGGGCAAGAATACCTGAGCAGTTCCCTGATGTGGACAAAATATACTCCACAGGAACTTAAAAAAACAAAACAAAACAAAACAAAAAAACAGATTACTTTAGCTATAATAGAATCTGAAAATCTGTTTTCAGTAAGAGCTATTTTTACATTAATCTCCATCTTAAAAACATGTCCACACATGCGCACGGACACACATACACACACACACACACACACTTTCTAAAACATCCTGCGTTCTTATTGTGAAACTCCTCTTTTATTATGCATTTTTCTAAAAATACACATTGTCCTTCATTAACACCAGAAGGCTGTCTCCTGAGTCATTTTACATTTGTGGAGAAACGAGCATTGTGTGTAATGATGAACACCGTATCTCCCCATGTGTTCTTACAGAGCAATACATTTATGGAGACATCTGAAAAGTCATTTTGTCCGGTTCCATCTCCAGCCTTTCCCTCACTATCTCAAGCATCTCTGCTGCTACCTCCTGCCTGGGAAAGGGAGGGTGTAGGTTCCCACTCTGCTAAGACATTCAAGGGAGCCTATGGGGCGTGTCAGAGCCTCAGAGGATTTCTGGCTCCCATTTTCTCTTTCACAATGAGCTTTCTACTTTCAGAGGTAAACAAATTGAGGAATAGGGATCTGTGTGCAGCAAAGCTTTAACGATGGACTCCAATTATTTTCAGATATGTATAACATACACCTAACTCTATATATGAATATATATGCATACCTACGTAGATATGTACACACATAACTTCACATGCGTGCACACACACATCACATTCTCCATTAGAAAAAGTGAGGAAAATGAATGGGCCTTTGAAAATGCCAAAGTACTAGATCATACCTCTTCTCAAAACCCTGCAGAAACCTCACATTTCACTCCAAATACGATACAAAAGCCCTACCAGGGTCTCCAAAGCCTACACAGCTTCAAAGTTCCCTCCCTCATGTGAACGCCCTCCTTTTCTCAGTTTCTCCTCGCTAACTTCATCACAGCCCCCCTGGATTCCTTGCTGTTCCTCCAACACATTCCTCCTAAACCGACGTCAGGGCCTTTGCACTTTTTGCTCCCCCCGCCTGGAATGATCGGGCTCTGAAGAACGACTTGGCTCCCTCCTCAGCTCTCTGCCCAGTAGGTTTCCCTGACCACTCTTTCCCCTCACTTCAGTTTTCCCCTAGCCGTACTGCTTTCTGACACATGGTCTGGGTACCATTTATTACATGTATCCACCCCCGTTCTAATGAATTTTCCATGGCAGCAGGAATTTTAGCTTGCTTTCTTAGATCCACAGTGCGCAGAAGAGTGTCAGGGAGTCTCTCCAAGCTTTGCTGAATGAATGAGGCTCAGCCTGGTGCGACTGGTGTAGAGTACTACCAGCCACCAAGCTCAGCACAGGCAGGGATTTGAAAATGGTAATTCACCCATCCCTCCTGCCAAGAAGGAAAGGCCACACCTGAGCCGCATGGCTGAACTCAAGCTCAAGCCCTGAAATTAAAGTCATGAGTGACATCACAGTCCAACACAGACAGCTCAGACAGCCAGCCACTTTGGCAGACAGCGCTTTCAGTACAGCCTGTGAGGGAGGTTCTAGATGCCGATTACTCCCAAGCAGGTCAGTGAGGTTCTCAGACCTGCAGGTGTGTGGTCCCCAGTGAGCAGGGGTGAGTGGGGCCGCCTCACTAGCTGGCTGCACACGTCTTTGTACTAGGGAACGTATCCCTGGTTTTCCGTCTTGGCATTTCTCACTAGGCAGGTTGGCTGAAACCTCCAGAAGTTAGACCCACTAATAACAAACACAGAGGCACAAGCTGAGCAATAAACTTGACCAGCTGATTGCAGACATGAGTCTTATGGACAAGGTGCACATCAAAATTACACAGTCGGGAGGCAATTGTCGAAGCTCATGGGCACTGTACGACAGAGTGGAGGATGCCCATGCCACCTGGGCCTGCCCTGTGACTACCCAGCAGGGCCTCCTGGGACAAAGAACAGCAAGCAGGACACCTGGGCCACCTCTCTCCAGCCAGATGCTACAGGCAGGTCTCTAGCTCTAGCTGTTTCTCCATTTTTCTACCCCTCCCCACCCCAGCAGGGTCCAGGTCTGCTCAGAGAAGGGGGTTTTGGTGTAGACAAGAAACAGGCTTGCCTAGATTTTTTTTTTGACAGTGACAGCTCCAGCAGGCATGGAAGCAGCAAGTGTCTAGCATCACCCTTCCATTCAATAGCGAAGCAGTGGAGGAGAGAGGGAGAGAGATGGAGATGCCGGCCTGTGAGGGGCCAATAGGAAAGAGCAAGAAATGCTCCACGAATGAAGAACACAGTATTTATTCCCACTAGGGGAAGAGAAGCAGGTTCTGAATATACACAAATAATAACTAGAATTGGGTAAAGGGGTGAAAACTAGGAGGAAGAAGGTAGAACTGGGGCTGGGGGGGTCTCGGTCACCCCAATGCCTTGTGCAGGAGAGAAAGGAAGCACAGGTCAGTGAGTGTGCGTAGTGTCAACCAAGCAAATACTTTACACTACTCACACTCACTCTGCACACTTCACACACGCTGGTCCCAGGCAAAGCACTTTCCAGGCAGTTCCTCATCCCCTGGCACTGGAGCTGGCGCCCATCATCCTTCCCACATCAAAGAAGACAGCACAAAGTCAGAGCCAGCCAGGTACAAGCTGAACTGAAGGCGCAGAAGAAAGATCTGCCTGTTTTCCAGAAGAGCTGCACCCATGTCTCGCCTTTTCAAATGCCTTTCTCCTGCCCCCTGAATTTATTCTTCTTCCTTGCAGGGCCCCTGCCCAACCTCTTACTTCATGCTGGGTGGGACGCCAGTGAGGAAAAAAATGTATGGTGTCCAGGACAGTCCTATTTCTCTTTCTCAAGAGAAAAGCTGCTGGAAAAATGGAGGAGAGGCTTAATCAGTTTCCTTCCAGAAGGGGCCAGACCAGTGCCTATGTAAGCAGGATGAAGAAAAAAAGGAAAGGGAAAACAAAAAAATAATTTCTAAAAAGAAACTGGAACCATTAGAACTGCTGCTTGCTGTGAGGGCTGGCAACGCCCGCCCAAGGAACTGTCTGGATTCAGCTCTGTGTTTTGGAGTGGGGAAAATCTACATGGGGGCACCCTATCAGGAGTCAGAGAAATAAATAACAGTTTTAAACTCTGCCTGCTGACTGTCACTCCTTCTGCAGCCACAGCCTGGTCACAGCTCTGGTGTTTGTCCCCCTGCTGGCTGGCCTCTGACACAGCCAATGGCCATCACCTCTGGTTGGGTGCTCTGGGGCTGAGCTGCTGAAAACGTATCTTTTTAAAATAGTTCCATATTCAGATTTCTTATAAACAAGTTTTCCACAGCAGATCTTCTGTGGAAATCCATATGCCTTGGGAAGCTGGAAGATGGAAGAGGCTGCTCATTTTTTTCTCCTCTCCTTCTCAGCATAATTCTCTGACCACCTATTAACTTGTGCTTCTGTTCTTTCCTTTATTCAGCGATGCTTCCAGGAACGATGCCTGGAAAAATACAGATGTTCTCCTTGTATACAGTTTGCATAGCAACTGCTGCAGACATAAATATTACGGGCTTGGCGTGGCACGAACTGAAGAAAGCGCCATAAGATAAATAGGAAAAGAAAAGTATGTAAGCTATTTTTATTTTATTAGCTTTAATAAACCCAGGCTTAGGCGGGGATCAGACAGCCCAGCCAGCATCATTAAACAAAGCAAGTTGCTCATTCTTTTGCGCCTTTTTTCCAAATGAGAACATCGCCACCTGGCGGGAAATGGCTTCACCAGCAATTTCTGAAACAACGCAAAAGACAATTTAAACCCAAACCTGGCCACAGAGGTCAGCTGCTTGGCAGAGGGAAGGAACTCCAGATAATAGAAGGAGCTCAGGTTTCAAATTACTTGCTGACCTTTTAGAGTCCCTTTTATATCTCTGGTTCCCAGGAGATCAAATCTCCTACAAACTCCTTGTTCTTCTACAACTCTTGTCTTTTCCTGGATATTGTCTTCCAGAAACACCTGTTCTCCTAGCTGCTACTTACTTGGATCTTACCCATTATTTAATGGCTAGTACACTATCCATCTCCCTGAGTTCTTCGAGGCCCCCGCATCCACTTGCTTTCTCCCTCCTCTGACGTTCTAATACTCCGTGTGTTCTAAAAGATAATCGATAATCGATGGATAATGATCAATAATAAGAAGAAAGATTTCCCAGTGTCTGTTGCACAGGCAAAGGGAGATTTTAAGAATAATCTGTTCAGTGCTCCTCAGCTATTGGAATTTTCTCCTCATCTAAGGTATGAGCTCCTAGGTCTCCAGCCAGAAGCCACAGAGACAGTCCAGTCTGGAGATAGATGTGGTTTTGACTGCACATTGTAAAAACAAAACAATATCCATTGTTTCAATAAAAATGTGGATTTACACAATTTCTTTTGATTTTTAGATGTGAGGTTTTGTTATGTTGCTCAGGCTGATCTTGAAGTCCTGGGCTCAAGTGATCCTCCTGCTTCAGCCTCCCAAGTAGCTTGGATTATAGGCACGTACCACCACTCCCAGCTCAGGACTTCCATAATTTCTAAAACCTCTTAACATCTGCCAAAGATGACTCCACAGGCAGTAGACTTGCTGCCATTTTTCCACAGTGCCCACCGTGTTCTGATGTCTCATTAATGCTGAGCCTGAATTTCAGTTGTTGCTCTGAGCTTTTTTTTTTTTTTTTTTTTGAGACGGAGTTTCGCTCTTGTTACCCAGGCTGGAGTGCAATGACGCGATCTCGGCTCACCGCAACCTCCGCCTCCTGGGTTCAGGCAATTCTCCTGCCTCAGCCTCCTGAGTAGCTGGGATTACAGGCACGCGCCACCATGCCCAGCTGATTTTTTGTATTTTTGGTAGAGACGGGGTTTCACTGTGTTGACCAGGATGGTCTCGATCTCTAGACCTCGTGATCCACCCGCCTCGGCCTCCCAAAGTGCTGGGATTACAGGCGTGAGCCACTGCGCCCGGCCAGCTCTGAGCTTTTTCTTATATTTGAGAAATATATTTTATAGCCATGTCTCTACTGAAAGTACAGGTATTGATCGACTTACGACCTATGCAACTTACAACCATTCGACTTTACGACCACAATCGCTAGCCACGACTGCTCCGCGCCTGGCAGCGCAAACGTTGCCCAGCTGAGCATAGGACAGTGCGGACCAGCTTCCGGCAGCACTACCATCTCCGCGTACATATAGCCTACTCAACTTACAACCAAACCGTGTTACGACCAGTCTGTCGGAACCAATCATGGTTGTAAGTCGAGTACAAGCTGTAGGGAAATAGTAATAGCCCAAGCAGAGCCCATATTCCAAAAGCCGATGGCAGAAAGCCTATTTCTTGGGAATCATACCCATATAATACACACACATACAATGCATTTTATTTCTTTGTGTTAACTGTCTGGCCTCTGTGAGCATTTGAATTCCCGAGCCCTGGTTTGCAGTAAGAAACTCTACACCTCCCACAAGAGTTTTGTTCAAAATGCTTTCCCTTTGGGAAAGGCCTCTCTTCCTTCCTCCATTTGCCTATGCAACAGACACTGGAAACTTTTTATTTATTTATTCATTATTGATTGTTATTATTATTGATTATTGATTTTACAGATGGGGTCTCGCTTTGTTGCCCAGGCTGGTTTCAAACGCCTGGCTATAAGTGGTCCTTCCACCTCGGCCTCAGCGTCCTAAACCATTGGGAATGCAAGTGCAAGCCACAACCATTTTTATCTTGTCTACTCATTTATGTATTATATAAACTAATTCTCAGTAAGAATTAATTAATGTTAAAATTCCAAGGATGCTGCTGCATCGCACTTCTCCCTTGCTCCTGCTTGGAATGTTCTCTAAGATTTCACATGAGCCAGGTGCAGCGTCTCATGCCTGTAACCCCAACACTTTGGGAGGACAGGCAGAAGGATTTTACTTGAACTCAGGAGGTTAAGTCTGCAGTGATCTATGATCATGCCACTGCACTCCAGACTCCATCTAAAACAAAGAAAAAGGATTTTATATGGCCCCCCCTTTCCCCAACACATACAAAGCATTCCTCCTCTGTGCTCTACCAATTGACAACAACTTTTTCATGAAACTTATTACTGTAAGACATTTCTTTTCTATTTTAAAAATTATTCCATATTTCATTTTAAAACCATCAGTTACTTCAATTTATTTGCTTATCATCTCCCTCCCTGGAGTGAAGATATCCATGAGGATAGGAAATTCCTGGTACTTTGTAACCTTCAACAACTATTGCTCAATAAATGAATCTGTGAATCTTTTTTGTAATTATGTCACATTAGGGAAGATATGGAAAGGAGACAGCTCATTCCTGCATAATTCACAGACAGAACTTAGTATCCCACACCTGAGGTCACTCTGACCATACCAGTCTGTTGTGATTGCAGCAATAAGAGAAACATCCTTGCTCAAATTTCAGTTGCTGCCCACCTGTCTATGCCCACGGATGCTGCAGCACAGCTGTGCTTCTGCCTGCGTTCTCTACAAAGGTGTGTGCAGCTGCGGTATACATCAATGTCTTCATCAGCTCACTGTGCACTGGAGAACCACGAGCTCAATGTTTAATGAAGATGAATGTATTTATTTATTTATATGCTCTCTTTCCAAAAAGGATCGAAGCAGAATGTTAACTGAATGAAAGAAAACACAATTCCACTTAGATTATATTTTCAGTCTTAGAGATTAATTTAGATCCATCAATTGTCTAATTAATGTATTAGTATTAATTAGAGATTAAATCCCTTTGACTTAAAACTATACCCCCTTTTATAATGAGTGTCACCTCCATGTCATCTGTCTCAAATAGGGTCTTCCAGCGTTGCTGAAATTTTCTGTGCCTTAAAGGTGGAACAGACTTGGCTAAGCCACAGCGTCTCAGAGGACAAAAAAGTGAAGCAGAGGTTATCTCAGAGGTACCCAGCAGCCACTTCTTAGTGCTTTAGCAAAGGACCCCAGGACATTTGCACAATCCAACTGAGGCAGGAGCCCTGATGGCAGCTGAAATCCATTTATCCACCCATCCAGCTGGCTAGGGGACCAGACAGGAATTTCATTTAATTGGAAGGAAAGTTAAAAATGTCTTCTCTGGTCTATCCAAGCTTGCAGACTGACAGCCATCCCTACTGCACAATCTGACTAGGAAGGAGGTATGTGGAAACCTACTCCCACCCTAGCCCTTATTCCTCAGTCATGTCAACAGAGTCAAGTGCCAGGACCAAGGACAGGCCATCTCCCTTGGGAACTGATGTGGCTTTCCATTTGAGAGGGATAGAACTCTAATGCTGGGCTGAGCCAAAGAAAACCGTGTTCAAGCAATCACCACATCTCACCTCGAAATCCAGACTTATTTTTCACTGAGCTCCAGGCTGTCACCCCTCTCCCCTAGAGGCTCCTCTCCACAAAAGAGGGATCCTTTTAAAATCAGACCACCACTTTCCTCCTTAAGCCCTCCAGTGGCTTCTCATCAAACCCAGGAAAAGAAACTCCCTGTGGTCCTTGCAGCAGCTGTCACCAAACTCTTCCCACTTCTGCCCCTTCCTCTGCAACCACCCTGGCCTTCCTGCCCCAGGGTCTCTGCTCTCATTGTTCCATCTACTTGAAAAACCCAGCCCCTCAAAACTTCTCCCAGTCCTCTCCTTGTTGCTGTTTTGTTTTTGTTTTTGTTAATTTTTTTACAGATCTCAGGAAGGTATTTCTTGCCCAGTTTATTTAAAATAGTCTTTACTTCCCATCTCTGCCACAGTGTCTATCCTGCTTTGCTTCCTCCATAGCAGAAATCACACCTGACACTATGTTAAATATTTGTTTGAATGTTATCTGCTTTATCTCTTAGAATATAGCTCTTGGAGAGCAGGGGTTTGATTTTGCCCACTCCGTTTTACCAGAAAAGGACCTGACACAGAGAAGGCTCCTAATAAAACCTATCCAGTCAATGAATCCATCTCTCCATCCACCCACCTATTCGTTCATTCATCTATCCAGCCAGCCAGCTTCCAATGTTTAAGTGGTCTCGATGGGATATTCAAAGATAATCAGCTCACCATCACTGGAGGCATCCAAATGGTGTCTGGATTACCCTTGGCAGAGTTCTGTCGTGAAGATGAGAATATTTGGTATACTAGGCACTGAAGAGAGATTCTCTGTACTGAGATCCATGGACCTGTGCATGATTCACCTCAGAGGGGTCTGTGATCGTATAGATTATCTTAAGGTTTAATGTGCACAGCTGAATTCTTCCAAAGAGTGTTTTCAAGAAATATTTGCCAACAATTCCTCAGGTGTGAAGAAATGGGAAATAGCCTTCTGAAGGGTCAAGTCTAATGTGGGCAATAGAGAGTGAAGAGACAAAAAGACATCAGATTCACTAGACAAAGAGGCCCTGGCAAGGACTCACATCCAATCTTGAGATTCCAGGAAGTCACTTTTGAGGGAAAACGCAAGGAATGGTTGCCACTCAACCAGGTGAGGTTAGGAATCAGAAAAGTTAAGATCTCGTGACCGAGAAGATTCTTTCTAAGAACAGCGTAAGGGGATGCAAGATATGGGGTATGCCCAGAACAGTCCTCCTCTGCAGCCAGGACCCAAACTCTTAAGGACCAATTCTCTTCACTCTGAGAGACCAGAACGATCATTTTCCCATAAGTCAGAGCTTGACAACAGTCAAGACACCAAATAGGCCTACAAGAACAGCATCCACAAAAATGCATCATTAGAGTTCAGTGCCAGCAACCAATCTGTCCTTGTGCAAGTTAATGAGGACATGAAAATATCACAGGGAGACCCGAGCTCTGAGCGCCTGAAGCAGTCCCATTATTATGCACTGTTCAAAGCCTTGCAGAAACAAAACTGAGACCATTCTTTGCCAGTCCATGTGAGCAGTTTTTTTATTTGTATAAAGTCTCTAGAGCCCTGGATGTGGAAAGCTTACCATTTACTTAATGGACTCTCCAGCCTACAGAAAAGAGGACCCTGTTCCATCGGGTTCAAACAAGAGGACCCTATTGAGAAGACTGGCTACACAGAGGCATGCAGAAACCTGTGAGCACAGTGTTTCCCTGAACTCTCTAAGCTAGAGAGCCATCCAAGATACTGCTCACCTGCCCAGTGATTTGGGAAAGTTTAAATTTTCTGTCACTCATGTTTCCTATCAATAAAATGGGTATAAAAGCATTACTTCCCTATTAAACGGTGATGAAGAATAAATGGTGTTTTACATGCATATGAACTAGTGCCGATACTTCCTTACCCAACTCCTCCTCCCTTTTTTCCACTTCTGGGTGAGCACCTAAACCACTCTCCAGGCTCTATGTAAAACATAATTAACATATTAGGCGTACCTTACACTTTAATCCAAACCAGGTACCTAATTGGTGGTATCCTCTGCAAAATCAAAATGCGAAGCCAACAGTTCAATTATTGAGAATCTCAAGTTAAAGACCTCAGAGCATTAAATCAAGCATAGGGCCTTTCTAAGAGCAGAGCCCTGAGTGACTGCACAGGTCATATATCCATGAATCCAGCTCGGAATGGAATAGTAGGTTCATCATATTAACGTTAATTTTTACAAAGTGACTACAACTACCACTGTTTACTGACATGTTACTTTGGGGTTAGACTGTGTTCTGCCTATGATCTCATTCAAGCCTTATTATACCTAGGGATTGTGTACTATTATGCTTCTTAGTTTACAATGAAGAATATTAGTTGCAAAGAGTTGACTTCAGTTGATTAAGTTGATCAAGGTAACACAGGTTTGAGATTCAGTTCTTTATGACTCTAAGACAGTATCACTAGCAAGGGCCATCTCTTTAGGCTCAACTAAATACTCTGACTCATAAGACTACCAAACTTAACACAATGCTTGGCACATATTAAGGTGTTAGTCACATTTGAGGAAAAAATAAATGCATTAATGAATGTATTATATATGCTACTCTGAGCTGTCTCAACTGAAAGGATGTGATCTCTTAATAAATTGAATTAGTCCATTTTCACACTGTGATAAAGATACTACCTGAGAATGGGTAATTTATAAAGGAGGTTTAATTGACTCACAGTTCTGCATGGCTGGGGAGGCCTTAGAAAACACAATCATGGCGGAAGGGGAAGCAGGCATGTCTTACCTGGCAGCAGGCAAGAGAAAGAGAGGGAGAGGGTGAGAGTGAGAGAATGAGTGCAGGGAAACCGCCATAAATAAAACCATCAGAACTCATGAGAACTCACTCACTATCACGAGAGAACAGCATGGGGGAAACCGACCCCATGATCCAATCACCTCCCGCCAGGTCCCTTCCTTGCCAGGTAGGGATTATAATTCGAGGGGAGATGTAGGTGGGGACACAGAGCTAAACCAAATCATAAATTATTACTCCCTGCTCCCCGGGAAACTTTGGCTTTCAGCAAAACAATAGGTTGAGAAAAGATGAAATGGAAGACGCAACGGGAACATATTTGAGAGATTCAGACATTCTTAGTTTTCTCAAATTATTTGTATGCATAGTTAAATGGTGTGTTGAACGTGTTTAGAGCTTCAAACCACCAGATTTCTTAAAGCAGTTGCCCCCATCCACTGCCAGGCACCCTTTAGGCATCCAATCACGGGTCAGATAAGGAAGGGAGTGTCCAGCCATTAGGATGGTCCCATGAAGATTTATCTTAGTGCTGCCTCTCCAGCTACACCCTGTCCACACAACAGGAGAGTGGAAAAGATTTCATAATCATGGAGTTAATTTGTTCCTCGTCAATGAGGCAGTGTCAAGGGGATCATATTCCCATCCAGGGTGGAATATAATGGCACACAATTCTCTATGGTGTCTCTTTAAAATTCCTGAACCAGGCAGGAGACAAATGGGTTGAAATGGGCACATTTGATAGAAGAGGAAATGAAACCTTAGGTCTCCGTGTGCTGGAGAAAAGCAGCACTGATATTTCTTATACAGACTCTAAACAAAGTAACACAAGGGTCTTCTTCCCTACTGGCAACTTTGCATTAGGATGTTTTCTTATCACAGTGGAATCTATCATTGTGTTTGCCTCAAATTCACTCGCTGTGTTTCTCTGTATGCAACAGAAAGATAAAAGTAGGACTTTGCATAACACATTTACATACAAATTATATTTGTCACTTTTATGACATACTACAAAATCTTCAGTGCACTCTGATGAGGCACAATATAATATTATAATGGGGAAATGTACATTTTTCTAATAACCAATTGATTTTTTACACAGATGGATCTGTAAGGAAGTTATAATAAGGGAGAAAAAAAATCCCCACAAAAACAGCAAAAAACTATATTTGAAACCCTGACAACATCTTCCAATGAGAGTCGAAAAGTGGGTCTTTGAATTAACTGACATTACACAGTTGCCTGAGTGCTGTGTGTGGGGAATGTATTTTGCAAACAGTTATACAGAACAAAGGCATTAGAGGGAAGATGATAGAATCTCATGGTCAGGATTGTGGGAAGAAGCATGGGGTCTTAATTACATGCAAGAAAAGGATGGCTGTTTTCCACGGGTCGGGGACTGTATTCCTAGAGGAAGCCCTTTCCTGATCCCAGTGTTCCACACAGCAGGAGAGAAGGTATCTGTGGACTGTGTAATAGACATGCAACTCACAGCCAGTTGGAAGGTGATTTTAAAAAAGAGTATTTACTGAGTGTCAAACATGTGCCAAATATTGTGTAGTTATCAAATAATGGTATTCAGTATTCAGGGTGCCCATTACCCGAGTAGAATACATTTTTAGGTATAATCACTCTACTCTGCTGTTGAATATAGAATTTCTTCCATCCTATTGTCTGTTTGTATCCTTTAACCCACTACGCTTCATCTTCCTCCCCGATCCCACTCACCCTTCCCTGTCTCTGTGCTATCTGTCTTTCTACCCTCTACCTCCATGTGATCAATTTTTTAGCTCCCATATAAGTGAGAACATGCCATATTTGTCTTTTTGTGCCTGGCTTATTTCACTTAAGATAATGACTTCTGGTTCCATCCATGTTGCTGCAAATAATATGATTTCTTTTTCTTTTCTGTTCTTTTTTTTTTT
>NW_016107414.1:4051272-4080564 GCF_001604975.1 Cebus imitator
TTTTTTTGTTGAGATGTATTCTCAATCTTCTCTGTCACTAGGGTGGAATGATCTCAGCCTACTGCAACCTCTGCCTCCCGGGTTCAAGCGATCCTCCCGCCTCAGCCTTCTGGGTAGCTGGGGTTACAGGCAACCACCACCACACCTGGCTAATTTTTCTATTTTTAGTAGAGATGGGGTTTCACCATGTTGGCCAGGCTGGTCTTGAACTCCTGACCTCAAGTGATCTGCCCGCCTTGGCCTCATAAAGTGCTGGAATTACAGGCATGAGCCACAGCACCTGGCCATCATTCTTTTTGAGGGCCAAGTACTATTACATTGTGTATATATTCCACAATTTGTTTATTGATTCATCCATTGAGGGATATTTACATTGACTCCTTATCTTTGTTTTCATGAATACTGAGTACAGTCCTTGGTAATGAAATCACATAGTCTGTGTTTGCGAAAAAAACTATGGACAGGACTCAACAAAATATTGACTGTTGTGCTGGGATATGACTAGGGTGACCACATGTCCTAGCTTGCCCGGGACTAGGGGTTTTTTCCCAGCCTTGGGCTGTTCCACGCTGTAAACAGGAAAGTCCAGGGAAAGCTAGGAAAAATTGGTCATGGTGAGAACAATGTTTATGCAGCATTGGCTTAGAACCTATATAAAATAATAGCATCATCAACAGAAACAAATATTTATTGAGTGATAGCCCTGTTCTAGGCACTATCTTAAAGACTTTACATTTATTAAACTATTTAGTTCTCACCAGAACTTTAAAAGGAAAGGATGATTGCTATTTTCATTTTACAAGTGAGAAAACAGAGATACCAATTGTTTAAATAACCTACCTAAAGTTTAATGGTAGAAGCAGCAGAGCCTGGTCTCAAACCCAGGCAGGCTGGCTCTAAAACACAACCTCCTTATCAGGACTCAAGGCTGCCTCACTCAGATCCCCCAGAGATGTTGGGCCATGTGAGCTGAGGTCCATTTGCTGCTTGGGTAGATGGTCCCCTACCCCTCCATCGCTGTTACCTGCCGATATACAGGAGAACTTTCATTTTATGATGGTAAAAGAGAAGGGGATTCTTCACTGTGCAGAAGCTTTTTAACTTGATATGATCTCATTTGTCCATGTGATTATGGACAGGGACACTGTATTTGTTTCTTTTCCTTGTTTTCTTTTCTTAGAGACAGGGTCTCACTATGCTGTCCAGGCAAGACTCAACTCCTGAGTTCAATCCATCCTGCCTCCTCAGACTCTGGAGTAGCTGGGACAACAGGAGCAAGTCATCCCACTCAGCAGGGAAGGGACATTTTATTCATGAGTTATTTTTGTGGTTTTCAACAGGGGATAATTGTGTCCCCTCTGCAGCCCCCCAGGACATTTGGCAATGACTGCAGACGTTTATGGTAATTATAACTGGTGGGGGTGCTAATGCCCTCTAGTGGATAAAGTCCGAAGACGCTGCTACACACCCTGCAGTGCCCAGGACAGCCCCCGACACAGATAATGATCCAGCTCAAATGATCAATAACGCCGATGGGGAGAAAGCCCACCTTATCTGAATCCTCACAAAGTCCCACAAATCACTATTTTACAAAGTAGGAACCCGAGCCTCAGAGAGACTAAGCGTCTAGCTAAGGGTCAAGGAACCTGTAAGTGGCAGAACAGGAACCAGAGTCTGGGTCTGATACCCAAGCCCACACTCTTTGCTGCCCAGTTCTGGACGACTTCACATCCTACCTGTGGGCAGAAAACACACCTTTCTGCCTGCTCTGACTTGGAGCAACCTGTGGCGGGATTAGCATGTAGCACTTAGTACTTGTCCATTAGCAGTTTGATACGCTAACAACAGCCAAGCGAATGCGTACAGTTATATTTGTATGCCTATTCTTCCTCTTCTCCAGTCTTACCAGCCACATGTCCAGGCTTCTTCTGGAGTTAATTGCCCATAGTTTCAACTTTCGCTTCTATTCTCCCCAACTATGAGAACTTGAACTTCGCTTCTCTGAGCCTCAGCCTCCTCCCTTGCAAAAGGCAGATGTACTTTCCCAATAGGCTTGTGGGGAGGATTAAATGAAATAACTCCTGATCACCTTCTCTGGCACAAAGGAGAACACACAATGACATATCAGCTCTCATCATTCCAATTTCTAGTCCTCTGGACAAAAAAAAAAAAAACTGGCTCAAATAATAGGTGAAATGAAAGTTGTTTCCATATATCAAGAACAGCTTATATTATGATCCAGGACACGTAGAGAAACATATATGCAGAGATACACACTGGAAACAAAGTTTCACAAAACACACTCACCACTATTAAGTGTGATTCGCTCTGATATTTTCTGTCATTTTTAGAAAATGCTGGTTGCAACACATTAAATTGATTCCACCCACAGTTTTAAAAACAACACATACTGTATAATTCCATCTACATAAAATTCTAGAAAAGACAAAACACTTTAGTGAAAAAGCAAATAAATGAATTCCTATGGCCAAAGGGTGGGGGGAGTTGATTACAAAGAGTTAGGAGGAAACTCCTTGAGGTGATGGAATGTTCTAAATCTTGATATCTTGGTTGTGGCAGTGGTTCTGTGATTGTGTACCTTTGTTAAAACTCCTCAAACTACACTCACAAAAGAGCAGATATAACGTCAGTTAGAACTCTGTGAAGCTGACTGTTTAGAAGAACATTATGATTGTTAGTAAATGCCAATGTTTTATTCTATCTGATCTGGAATTTTCTAACATTCAAATGACATAGTATAGAAATGTTCAGATAAGTATTTAGGAAGTCAAGAACCCTGTCCTACTGATCAATCCTCAAAACTGATAGCTGACGGTGCTCAGAAAACTACCCCAAAATCTGACACCTTGGCACTTGAAGAAGGTACCTCTCACTTTCCCCTCATCTTTCCTGAAGCAGGACATAAAACCTAGAAAGGTCACTCTCTGAATCCAAGAAGAATCTGAACCAAGAGACCTAAGCTCCTCCCAGTTTATTGCCACTGGATCCCACCCTGACCCTTTTATCCTTCTCAATGGCTGTCCATAAAAATACACAGATTTTCCTGTTTCTTTAAAATCTTTATATTTGAAATCTCCTGTGTCACATTAAATAAATCTGTATATTTTTCTCTTGTAATATGTCTTTTGTGACAGGAGTCTCAGCCATTCGTGCCGCTGATAATGACATAGCTGAGACTGGGTAATTTATAAAGAAAAAGAGGTTTAATGGACTCACAGTTTCACATGGCTAGGGAGACCTTACAAGCATGGTGGAAGGTGAAAGGCACTTCTTATATGGCAGCAGACAAGAAAGAATAAGCAAGAGAAAGGGGTTTCCCTTTACAGAACCATCAGATCTTGTGAGACGTATTCACTACTACAAGAACAGTATGGGGGAAAACCACCTTCACGATTCATTATCTCCCACCAGGTATATTCTCACAAGACGTGGGAATTACAGGACCTACAGTGTAAGATGAGATGGGGGGGTGGGGAACACAGCTAAACCATATCAATACACATTTTTTCAAAATTGATATCATTCTTGAGACCAATTATATGAGAGATCCTGTCTGAGGGCCTTATTTTTTCATGAAGTAATCCTAACCACACAGAGTTAGGCATTGTTTTCATTATTGGAGAGATGAGGAAACTCAGACATGAACAGTTAAAGTTACTTATCTAAATGTATGCAGCTAGTACATGGCAGAAGCTGAGATTCAGACTTAGATCTGAATCTGAATTTCAGGACGCAGTTTTAAATTTCAGGGGCACAACCTCCTGTGGGGAAAGTCTCTATTTTCTATTTCCCTTTAAGTTCTTTCTCTAAGCTCCTTGACTTCAACAACCATTTGTCATTGCTTCAATGTTGCTTCCAGTCTGCTGCTGCCACTTGAAAAGGTAACTTTCCTGTTTTGACAGACATTAGATGTTACATTTCAAATAATGTTACGGCACAAAAGCAATATTCCATCAGTTTGGTTTTCTATAAGAAGGTTGATTCATACCCAAAAACCAGAAATTATTTTAAGGGCCCTTCATGCAAAGACTAAAGTTACAACATTTTCAGTCTTTCCAGATAACTGCGATCAAGTTTCACATCTATCATTTCATTAGTAACATCTGGACGAAGGTATTTACCGCACTGTCATGGTTATAATTAAACGTCCCACATTCATGGTGCTAAAGAAGATGAATTAAGGGGTCAGAGCTTTAAAGTCTCGGAGTTGCTTGGGAAAAAAGAAAGACTGAAAATATTAAATGATTAGAAAAGCTGAATTCATGGAAGATCGATCTCCTTACCCTCCCCTGGGAATCAGATGGTCAGTAGGTGTTACCATGTTACACATGCATCACTACGTCTCTCTCCACATATAAAATAATATTAATGGCTAATATACAATTAATAATCTCAATAGCAGCCCAATTTAAGTTGGAGTGTTTAAATGGAAGGCCTACTGCTGATTTTGACCCTATTTTCTCCTATTCTCTCACCTACAACACAAGATTATTTTGCATTAGTTTTCAATTCTTAAAAGCTGTGACGCTGCACATATTAGAAGTTTTAGCTTCTAATTACTCAAAAACACAAAACCAAAAACTCTGAAGATTTAGAAACCTTGGGGCCCACATTCCCATATAGCAGCAGTTGGCTGGATTTGAGTGAATTTGCCCATTCAGCAGGGGCTCTGCTCCACAGTCCCCACTGGCCCCTCTGCCCTCTGGGTAGGCCCAACCTCACACAGGGACATTTCCTGCCCGGCCACCATAGGAGTTTGAACTTTGGCCCTGGCTGAAATATAAGAATAGCAAATTTTCTTAGTTAAAATTTTTAAAAAAGGTATTCTGCCTCTCATTAACACTGATGAATAGCTCAACTCTTACTTAGATGGACCAAAGATGACATAATGAAACACTCACTTATTATTCCCACTAGCACACTTTGAGGGAGCAGCCAAAATTGCCCCATCATACAGCAAGGAACACCAAGGCCAAGAGATTGCACAGTGTGGTGGAATACATGCCAGTTTTAGAATTCTGACTGGCTCAGTTCAAGGCCATTCCTACCTCCTGGCTATCAAAATTAGAGTACCTCCCTTCTCTGCCTCTCAGTTTCCTCACCCGAAAATAAAATACTCATATGTACGTGAGCATCAAGTAGGATTATTTAAAAAACAAAATCTCTGGAACAAAGTGCTTTCTCAGTAAGTATTAATTCCCTTTGTCTCTCCCCTATAACATGGAATTTATGGATGTCTTTATTTATAAGACCATATGCATCTTTTATTTTATATAAACTTTTTCATTTTAGTCTTCATGACATATTGAACAGAGGCATTTGATTTGGAATGAACCCTAAAAGCACCTCACATTTCAGTCATCTAACAATTGCCAAAGAATTTCCATGATTACAACTTCATTTGATCTTAACTAGGCTCTGGGATAGAATAGTAGCTATCATTTTACAAATGGGGATATTGGATCAGGTACCCTGCATTCCAGCTACCAATGGAATGTTTCCAGTTCTGACTTTTTCTTTTTTTTTTTTTTAGGCAGAGTCTTGCTCTGTTGTCAGGCTGCAGTGCAGTGGCACCATCTCGGCTCACTGCAATCTCTGCCTCCTGGGTTCAAGTGATTCTCCTGCCTCAGCCTCCTGAGTAGATGGGATTACAGGCACATGCCATCACGACCAGCTAATTTTTGTATTTTTATTAGAGACGGGGTTTCACCATGTTGGCCAGGATGATCTTGATCTCCTGACCTTGTGATCCATCTGCCTCAGCCTCCCAAAGTGCTGTGATTACAGGCATAAGCCTCCATGCCTGGCCCTGACTCTTTCTTATTGTACTGGTGGGGTGCACGAAATGGTAACCTTGGATACTGAAAAAAGAGAAGAAGCAGAAAGGACTCTCTGACCTTCTCTTGTCACTTTCTACCCTAAAGCAGGCCATAGAAATGAAAATTCCCCTTGTCCCTTTTTCTCTGAGGGCCATAAAATCTAGGAAGGTAACTGTCTACCTTCTCCTCCTCTTCTCCCTTGAAAATCCTCTTGTGACAGATGTTCTGCCCTATATGCAGAGGGAAGGAACATCACACAGGGAAATCAAGAAGAATTAGAACAAACAGGCCTTGCTAAGCTCCCCCCCCCACCCAGTTTATTACCATTAGATCACACTGCTTTGTTCTCCACTCTTACTTCTATCTGTAAAATCATAGTTTTCCCTGGGTCCTTGAGTTTTTATTAATGAAGTTTCCCACGTCAAGGAAAGTTTCTACTAAATATATTTATTATGCTTTTTTCTTACTCATCTGTCTTTTATCACAGAGGTCTCAGCCCTAAGTCTAGTGATAAGTGAGGAAAGATTTTTTTTCCCCTGTAGATCCTTGAAAGGCATTTAAAAAATTAATATTATTATCAGTACCGAAATGAGAAAGCAATCAGTGATCAATGTAACACAACCACATCATAACTGAGAGTCTCTCACAGCACGAGTCTTCCCTCCCACACAACAGTTCCTAAAGCAGCATCTTCAGAAGCTCAACCCTAAAAGATATTTCAAGGAAAAGAATTCTCCTAAATTTCAAAAGGTATTCTAGAATCTACACTATACTTTAAAATAGCAAAGACAACAAAGACAGTATAACATATGAATATGCTAGTTTTAATTTATACCATTTAGATTTGCAGTACCCTAATTGGATATTTACATTCCAGGAGTTGTGAGCTGGCATTTGAAAAAAAGAAAAAAATCACGCAACAAAACACAGGAATCAAAACTCCTTACTTCAGAAGTGGTTTCTGCTATTTTTATACCTTGTCAACACCAGAAGCTTTGTTAATGAACAAGTGGATTTTAGAAGTGTTTTCCTGGTGAATGAAGGGGTATGCAAGGATAAATGAAATGGCTGGAAACACTGTGGACATCCGCATTCCTTGTGGGATTATGGAGGACAATTCCTGTGGGACCAAGTAAGCATGTTGTAATTCCCAACTGGCCTTCATTTGAACTGAAAGCTGTGAGGCTTCTCCACCTCCCGCTAGAACCTCCGCTGAATCGTACTGCTAGACTATTGCCCTGTTGCCCTCAAGGAAGTTTTTCCCACACGATACAGGAAGAACATTTGAAAGTATAGAGAGCTCACTGCTCAGACTGTATCACTGTTTGTGTGTCTTCTGACAAATGGTTATTGACAAGCATCTGGAAATTTGGTACGATTTGCATTGAAAACCATGAACTCATGGCCATGTTGGAGAGTAAAGGGACCTGTCCTCACCTCCCAATTATTGGAAGCTACTGAATTATTTTTATTTTTCTGAGTCCCAACAGGAAACAAGAAACTACTGATGGAACCAAACCAGCCAAACTGGTTGCCAAGAAAAGGTTGCCTCTTCCACACGCATCCGACCTTCTGTTTACTAAATGTAAGGCTCCAACAACCCGGAAGAGTACGTGGTTTGACTCAACATTTACCAAAAATTCACTTAAGAACAAACATTTTCCTCCGTTTCTGGAACCTCAATTGGCATCTCATGGAACACACTTGGGGAAATCCTAGACTAGCCCTGTCTGACCCTCTCACTATTAACTGACATTTCCTCCAGGCAACGAGACGGCTAGAATTAGACACTGGCTTTTATGCCTTCAGAGCTGAGTTCTTCCTATTGTTGTCTGCTCTTTTCTTCCTTCCCCAAGTAAATCACAGGATCATCAGAAACCCTATTGAAGCCTCCCTCGGACTGCACTGTGATCTTTATCTTCAAAGCCATCCTGCTAGGGCTCCGCTTGAAATTTGCATGACAGCTGAAGGAAAATAAATTGGGGGGCTGGCTCCCTTTGATAACCAAATGATCCTCTTTCTTTCTTTGTTCTGAAGGTACAACTCTAAAAGGAATTCAGTGATGAGGAAAATAATTCTATAGTATTTAGCTCTGTGCAGTCACTGTGACTGGCTTGAGCATTTGATTAAAATAGGAACCCCGTGGCTCCTGTCTTCAACCGAGGTCAATTATTAAATGACTGGACGGCAAGTTTCAAAAGGCGAGCATCAGTTCCGGGTGGGAGCCACATGAAGCAGCACAAAAGAGACAGAAAAAGTCAACGAACAATCCTCAGTCCCACTCAGTTGCCTTCTTCTCAGGGAGCACCTTCCACACAGGGCGGCTACGGAATCAGGAGACCCAGTGCAAAATGAAAACGTGAACTTCCGGTTCCAAAATCAGGACAAAAGTGTGGTCAAAGGAACTAAAATACAAAGAGTTTTCCTTTCTTCCTCTTAACTTGTCATTGTGGTGTTTTTTTTTATTGCTATTTGATGTCATAAGTAAAAACAAAACACTGAAATTTTAAATTATGGGAGTGAATTTATATTGTACAATGTCCGTTCTGAATGTTAACATAAGAACGTGTAATTCATGTGCTGAATCACAAAAATTACACAATCCATTTTTCCTAGCTCATACTTGCCTATGTGTTTTATTCTTGCCAAAACAGCAGAAATGCTGCATAAAACGACTCCACTTCTTTGCATCTCATTACTTGATGTGTACACATTCTACCGACACTCTACTGTCTGAGTCGTTTGAAGCAGAGCAACTCCATCTTAAATAGAGGCTGGGAAAAATAAAGCTGAGACCTAATGGGCTACATTCCCAGATGGTTAAGGCATTCTAAGTCACAAGATGAGATAGGAAGCCTGCATGAAATACAGGTCATAAAGACCTTGCTGATAAATCAGGTTGCAATAAAGAAGCTGGCTAAGACCCACCAAAAGCAAGGTGGCAACGAGAGTGACCTCTGGTCGCCCTCACTGCTACACTCCCACCAGCACCATGACAGTTTACAAATGCCATGGCAATGTCAGGAAGTTACCCAAGATGGTCTAAAAAGGGGAAGAATTGGCCGGGCACAGTGACTCACACATGTAATCTCAGCACTTTGGGAGGTTGAGGTGGGCGGATCACAAGGTCAAGAGATCGAGACCATGTTGGCCAATATGGTGAAAAGCTGTCTCTACTAAAAATACAAAAATTAGCTGGGTGTGGTGGTGCAGGCCTGTAATTCCAGCTACTTGGGAGGCTGAGGCAGGAGAACCACTTGAACCCAGAGGGTGTAGGTTGCAGTGAGCCGAGATCATGCCACTGCAGTCCAGCCTGGGTGACAGAGCAAGACTCTGTCTGAAAAAAAAAAAAAAAAAAGTCAGTGTGGGGGAAGAATCTTCAGTTCCAAGAATTGCCACCCCTTTCCTGGAAAGCTCATGAATAATCCACCTCTTGTTTAGCATCTCATCAAAAAATAACCATAAAAATGGGCAACCAGCAGCACTTGGGGCTCCTCTGCCTATGGAAGAGTGATTCTTTTATTCCTTTACTTTCATAATAAACTTACATTCACTTTATGGATTCACCTCAAATCCCTTCTTGTGCAAGATCCAAGAACCTTCTTTTGGGGTCTGGATTGGGACCCCTTCCTGGTAACACTACCACTGGCTTACTAATGAACTAGGAAAGAAATCTGGGTTGCTCCAGGCTTGCTTTTCCTTCTGTTGTATAAGAAAGCAACGTAAGTAAGAAAGGATGAAACAGGCTTCCTTCAATGTTTCCATTTCTTAGGATGCCATTGCCTTCTTTCTGCATTTGAAGCAAGTTCTGATTCAAAGGAAGGTCCTCTTGGGGGCCGTGGCCCCTCTTACTCAGTGACAGAAGTGACATACTCAGCTTTGTGGACCCCAAATATCTGAGACAGGTCTCAGTCACTTTAGAAGTTTATTTTGCCAAAGTTTAGGATGCACGCCCATGACACAGCTTCAGGAGGTCCTGAGGACATGAGCCCCAGGTGGTCAGGGCATGGCATGGTTTTATACATTTTAGGGAGACATGAGACATCAAGCGATACATGTAAACTATACATCGGTTCAGTCCAGAAAGGCAGGACAACTTGAAATGGAGAGGGAGCTTCCAGGCCATAGGTAGATAAGAGACAAATGGTTGTATTCTTTTGAGTTTCTGATTAGCCTTTCCAAAGGAGGCAATCAGATATGCATTTATCTTAGTAAGCAGGGGGATGACTTTGCGCTCTGTCTATCTTTTGTTCACAAGGAAATTCCTATTGAGGGAAGTATGTAGCTTTTTAAATCTACTTTAAAAGAGAATGGAAGGTAGGTTTGCCCTAAGCAGTTCCAAGCTTGACGATTTTTCCCTTTGGCTTTGTGATTTTGTCATCCCAAGATTTATTTTCTTTTCACAGTTTGTACTTGTTGGGACTCACTGCCACACACCTCAAGTCCCCTGGAATTCTGTGTTCATGGGGCCTCATAAATGCTACATGCAAATAAGGCTGCAAGGCACTCAGACACTCAGTCCAGAGGTATCTCTTCTGCTCACAAGCAAGCTCCACTGTTCCATCAGACTTTACTTAACAAAACACAAGTTCAAAGATGGAAACGCTGAGCATTTCAAGAAGGTGACAGCAGAGCATTAACCAAGTGTGGGACCCTTCTAGCATGGGGACCTGAGCAACTGCCTGGGTTTCACACACATGAAACCAGCTCTGCTTGTATGTCCTATACAGGACTAGGCGCTGAAGCCACAGAACCTGCATCTCAGGGCTGTCACCAGGCAGAACGCAAGACAGAGCAGGAGCACTCCTGCTTCCTCTGTCTATGGTGCTCTTAATGTCAGAGTGCTTCTTTTCCTACCATTTTTAGGCCAAAAGAAACATCTACACGTTCCATTTATTAAGTCCAAACAATGTAGTAAGTGTTTATTTCCTAATAAATTGATAGCCATTAAAAAATACCTAAATCAAAAGAAAACAAAACTTAAGTAACCACAATTACTTGTTGACGGGATGTGTGTATGTGTTGAGCATTGTAGTCCCTCAAACCTGGAATCAGATGGGACACCACCCCCCTCATTTCCTGATTCACATTGGCTTTCACATAGTATTTGCTTTTTTTGTTGTTGTCACCCAGGCTGGAGTGCAGTGGAGCAATCTCGGCTCAGTGCAACCTCCACCTCCTGGGTTCAAGTGATTCTCCTGCCTCAGCCTCCCGAGTAGCCAGGACTACAGGCGCCCGCCACCATGCCTGGCAAATTTTTGTATTTTTAGTAGAGACGGGGTTTCACCATGTTGGCCAGGCTAGTCTCAAACTCCTAACCTTGTGATCCACTTGCCTTGGCCTCCCAAAGTGTTGGGATTACAGGCATGAGCCACCGTGCCCAGTCAGTATTTGGTTTTTTAATCAGAACTACCACCAAAGACCCAGCTTCACAAAAAATGTGACATCATGAAAATGAATTTCGTGTGATCTTATGTTAAAACTGAACAGCCTCAAGCCAGTAATTCCAAGAGATGTTGAGAATCGCAATTTCCTGCAAAAATGTAATGTATCCCATAGCACCTCTGAGTTTACTGTGGTCCTCTGCGGGTACCCTGGCATATCATTTAGGAATCAAAAGTATAGAAGAGTGTGAACTCTAGAGCCAGACTGTCCTGGGTTTGTTGCCTGCCTCCTAAGCCCTGGAGCCAAATTGCTTTAAGTAACAGTGCTTTAGATTCTACAGCATGAATCGCAGTGGTGGGGGCTGGGGTGGGGGACACCTTGCAGGGGTGGCATTAAGCATCATCACGGCACAAGGCAGGAGATCCAGAAATGGTTCTAGCACGTACATCCCCAGCACTTATCCCTATACGACTCATTCGAGGACAAAACACTGCCTTACAACATAATTTTATAATGTATTCATTGTTATCTCACTTTCCATTTATTTACTTATAAAATGAATAATTAGAGAGCTTCTGCTCGGTTAACTAGGCACTGCGTTTGCTACTGGTGTTATAAAGCTAAACCAAATAGACATAGCACCTGCCCTCAGAGAGCTTGCAGAGGCGTGGAGACAGCAGAGAACACAACAAGTGCACAAAAGTGTAGTTAAAACAGTTATGAGTGGGACACATGCAGTGTTCAGAATACTTTAAAAGCATGTAGCTGGGCCAGGCACAGTAGCTCATGCCTATAATCCCAGCACTTTGGGAGACCAAGGTGGGAGAATTGCTTGAGGCCAGGAGTTCAAGACCAGCCTGAGCAACACAGTAAGACCCCATCTATACAATTTTTTTAAGTTAATCAGGTGTGGTGGCATGCACATGTGGTCCCAGCTACTCTAGGGGTTGAGGCGAGAGGATGGCTTGAACCTGGGAGATGTAGGTTGCAGTGAGCCATGACTGTGCCACTTTACTCCAGAGTGAGACCCTGTCTCAAAAACAATAAAATAAAACAAAACAAAATAAAATCATATAGCTGGCCACTTTTTCATCTGGCTTGGGGGTCTCGGGGAGGACTTCTGAGTTCCTGGAACTTAAATTGAAGTCTGAAAAAGTATCACTTTTGAAAGAGTGGAGGATTTTTGCAGGCAAAAGGAATATAAGAAACAGCGACTCCTGCAGTGAGAGGGAGCAGGCCCTGTTGAGAAAATGGCTAAATGCTCCATTACAGGGAGAATATTAATTTCACAGGTAATATATGTGGCAAAACATGTGAGCAGTAGCTTGGAGCCTGGATGATCCATTGGTGTTTGAGGGTGGGGATCACGTAGAGGAGAGCTTGGCTGAGCTGCCTTGCAGAGGGCATGTGGTCTCTGTTGCAACCACTCAAGTCTATTGGTGCAGCACAAGTGCTGCCACAGATAATATTTTAACAAATGGACATAGCATTCTGCCAATAAAACTTTACTTACAAACGCAGGGAATAGGCTGGCTTTGGCCCTCAGACCAGAGCTTGAAGACCCTTGCTATAGAGGCCTTCCATGTGTCCCTCATCTGTCTTGCTACAGACATGGGCCTAGAGAGAGTAACTCTCTCCTACAAAAACAATTAAATCTGGTTTTTGGCGTTTAAGGGTTTTCTATGTAAACAAGCAAATGTAAATACAGCATAGAAACAGAGAGGAGCAGTCATGGTCTGCCAAAATTCAGAGCTCAAATAAAAATACTTGCAAACCATGCATCTGACAAAGGGTTAATATCTAGAATCTGCAAAATGCACAAGCAATTAAACAAGAAAAAACACAAATAACCCCATTAAAAGTGGGCAAAGGACATGAACGGAAATTTCTCAAAAGACAACCAACAAGCCGCCAACAAACATGAAAAAATGCTCCACATCACTAACCACCAGAGAACTGCAAACTAAAACCACAATGAGATACCATCCTTCACCAGTCAGAATGACTATTATTAAAAACACAAGGACGGGTGTGGTGGCTCACACCTATAATCCCAGCACTTTGGGAGGCCAAGGCAGGTGGATTACCTGAGGTCAGGAGTTCAAGACCAGCCTGACCAACATGGTGAAAGCCCATCTCTACTAAAAATACAAAAAATTAGCCAGGCATGGTGGCATGTACCTGTAATCCCAACTACTTGGGAGGCTGAGGCAGGAGAATTGCTTGAATCCAGGAGGCAGAGGTTGCAGTGAGCTGAGATCATGCCACTGCACTCCAGCCTGGGTGACAGAGTAAGACTGCCTCAAAAAGAAAAGAAAAGAAAAGAAAAAAGACAACAGATATTTGTGAAGATGCAGAGAAAAGGGCATACTGCTTATAGACTGACGCTGAGAAGGTAAATTAGTATAAAATCTATGGGAAAAAGTATGGAGATTTTTCAAAGAACTAAACATAGAAGTACCATTACATACAGCAATCTCACTACTGGATTCTTACCCAAAGGAAAAGAAATCACTACATTAAATAGATGATTTTACTTATATGTTTATTGCAGCACTTCTCATTATAACAAGGTCATGGAATCAACCTAAGAGTCCATCAGCAGCTTATCAGATAAAGGAAAATGTATTATAAACACATATTTATATATAGCATATATATACAAAATAAAAATAAATAAATAATATATATAAATGCATACCATGGAATACTATGCAACCATAGAAAAGAATGAAATCATGTCATTTGCAGCAACGTGGATGAAGCTGAAGGCTATTATCCTAAGTGAAATACTCAGAAACAGAAAGTCCAATGCCTCATGTTCTCACTGATAAATTGGAGCTAAACAAATGACTACACAAGACTCTACGGGGGAATAACAGACATTGGAGACTTCAAAAATGGGGGGATTGGGAAGTGGGTGAGGATCAAAAAATTACTTATGGGTACGATGTGCAGTATTTGAATGATGAGTTCACTAGAAGGCCAGATATCATCACTACGCAACAGTGATGTAAAAAAACTGCATTTGTACTCCCTAATTCTAAAATAAATACATAATTTCAAAAAGCTGTCACATTGAAGAGAACAATAAAATGGATAAATGAACAAGAAAATAGAGGTAAGACACAAGTTACTAATATCAAAAATAAAAGCCAGGCTATCCACATCTAATCCCATGGACACTGAAAGGAAATTTAAAAAACATTATAAACACTACACCACAAATGTGTTAACTAGATTGGTTGAACCAATTAATTCTTTGAAAAACACAATCTACCAAAACCTACAAAAGGAGTTTAATTAATTCCATTACTGATGAAATGGAATAACCAATAACCCTTAAAACATTTACATATTCTAAAACATTATGTGTAGCCATATTAACTTATTTAAACTAGTGGGTCCAGAGGGTCCTGTTTTGTCAAGAACATTTGAAAATGGAAAATATTTAATTTTAATATATTAGCTCAAGGAATTAATGCCCACTGTGAGATGTTTTTGCACAATGGGTACCACATTTATAGGGGATGCAGGCAAAAATGATACTATTTTCGTGGTTAAAGGAAGGTATAGGGGCCAGGCACAGTGGCTCACACCTGTAATCCCAGCACTTTGGGAGGTCAAGGTGGGTGGACCTCCTGCGGTCAGGAGTTTGAGACCAGCCTGGTCAACATGGTGAAACCCCATCTCTACTAAAAATACAAAACTTAGCTGGGTGTGGTGGCGGGCACCTGTAATCCCAGCTACTTGGGAATCTGAGGTAGGAGAATCACCTGAACCCAGGAGGTGGAGGTTGCAGTGAGTTGACATTTTGAAAAAAAGGAAGGCTTAATTGTTTTATGTATAGCAACTCTCTAAGATAATTGGGGTTATCAAATTTACATGTTGTGGTATCCCCAGGTATTATTCTCATTTGATCCCTGTATTGATTAAGGATGTGGATGTTTCCCAGTTGATGCATTTCAACAGATGCTGAAGTTAATTCACAACCTATTTTGTAGAGGCATAACTCAATCCCCACTCATTTTTTTTTTACATATGATCTTTGATCTTTATATATGTAAACTTTGGCTTTTCAAAAAAAAAAAAAAAAAACACCCAAAGCAAAAATACTAAGCCTTATCTGTATTAGTCTGTCCTCGCACTTCTACAAATAACTATCCGAGACTGGGTAATTTACTAAGAAAAGAGGTTTCGTCGACTCACAGTTCCACAGGCTTAACAGGAAGCCTGACTGGGGGACCTCGGGAAACTGACAATCATGGTGGAAGGTGAACAGGAAGCAAGCACCTTCACACGGCAGCAGAAGAGACAGAGAGAGTGAAGCGGGGGAGCTCTAGACACTGTCCAACAACCAGCTCTTGTGAGAACTCCATCACGAAAACAGCAAGCGGGAAGTCCGCCTGCCTGATTCAGTCACCTCCCACCAGGTCCCTCCTTCAACACCCAGAATTACAATTCCCCACGAGATTTGGGTGGGGACACAGAGCCAAACCATATCATTACCCATGTGCAATATCTGTCAATCCACCTAAGTAACGCCTGCTTTTCTGTAGAGGACAGAATGCAGCCTCACCAAAGGCCAAAGGTAATAAAACTGTTATTGTAATAAAAACAGAAGAACTTGGAGAAAGGAAGCAGGGGTGCATGACAGGTTGGCTGGTGGCTCAGCGCCGACGCCTGAGCTAAAGCAGCTGGAGGCTTGCTTCCTTCCCTTCCTCACCCTCCCTGCCTTTTTTGCAGCCTCTGCTTTGCTTTCACAAGCAGACCCCGGCTGGCTCTTCCCTATTAAAAAGAACAGTGTGGGAAGGCCTGAAACTTCAGACATCTCAGAGAAACAAAGAAGGTCAAACCAAGTCTCCTTATTAGTTGTTATAGCAACAAAGAAAATATTGCAGAGGCGCTGAAAATGCCACCTGGAAACCCACTTCTGGAGCTGCAATTACAGCACATCTCCCCTTCCCGTGTGTTAACCCACGCACGGAATCGCGTTTGTACCTGTGTGCCAGAATTCTGCATCTCCTGACGAGGGAAACATCTCGGGCAGCCCACTCGAATGGAGTCACTGGCTTGGCTCCACCACCTGACTTTTCACAGGTGACTTGGATAAAAGCACAATGCTGATTGCCTCCAGATGCCAAGTCTTACCTGATGGGTCCTCTCTGCATTTGTCTTCTCAAGCTTTCTTAAAATGAGATGTTATGCCATTTACCACAGGCACTGGAATTACCTAGAGACACCAATGGAAAATGTAAATTTACGGACTCCACCCTAGATCATGTGAATAAGTATCTCTGTCAACATATAAGAACTGCTAGCTTAGAGAGGGGAGTGTGGGTGATGGTACTTTATTTAGTGCAGATCCAGGCAAAAGATGATCACTTGGCCCTGCCTTGGCTGAATCAAATCACAACAGATTGATCCAGTGAGTTTGCAATGAAATCAGCCAACTGTTGATTTTCATGAGAAGATGGGCAGCCTTACCTTCGTCCAGTATTTAACCTACAGAATTTAAAAGCTGAATATGAAAGGGAAATTTCAAGTTGGCTGTCTTAATGAAATCTGAACATTAATATATTTTTTCTAGCACCAAATGAAATATTTTGTTAATATAGTTTATATAGTATTTCTAGTTTATACAGTATTCTCCCTCTCAAAAGTCCAGATTGTTCCAAGAAGAAATAGTAAAATGTCTCCTCATACAAATGTATGTTTTTGTTAGTTTTTCTGTTTCCTGAGCAACTGGCTTACAAATTGAGTCTCTGGATCAGACACGGTGAAGGCAAACACATTTCTCCTGTACACATCCTGGCATACCCATAGAGCTGTTAAATAAGTACTTGGAAAATGAAGGTATAAATTTCAGAAACTCGGGTAGTCTTACTTGAGAGCATTTTAATCACTGCTGCAATATTCTGCCTTAAACTGGGTAAAATATATTTTTAACAGAGTTAAAGATGCAAAGAGAAATATGAGATTTACTTCCCTACCCCCATCCTTACCTCCCACCAAAAGAAAAATGTTGCTTTCTCCAACATATAATTAAAACAGAAATATCATAGTTTAGCCTCCAGATCCCAGTTTATTTGCAAGTTGCCATGAATGCTTTAGAATTTAGTTTGCATTAGGTAAAAATCCACCAGAGCTTTGAAAAGCGTTCTCACACTATGTTCGCTACTTGAGGTAGAGATTTAGAAAAATAGCAAAATCACTCCAAATCATCATTCCTCTTATTTAAGGCTTAATATTAAAGTATTTAAATTTCTTATGTTTTCTACCTGAAACTGTGAAAATAATGTAAGATCGTATTTGAGATTTTTATTTTATAGCAGGGGATCTAGAAATAAGAGTCAAATCTACCACTGGTATTTGTGAATAGAGTTAACTGAAACAGTCATGGCTATTTGTTTATGTATATTATGTATGCTTATGTATGCTAAAAGCAGGCTGGGCATGGTGGCTCATGCCTGTAATCCCAGCACTTTGGGAGGCCAAGGCAGGCAGATCACTTGAGGTCATGAGTTCAAGACCAGCTCTGCCAACATGGTAAAACTCTGTCTCTACCGAAAACACACACACACAAAACTAGCTGGGCATGGTGGTGGGTGCCTGTAATCCTAGGTACTCAGGAGGCTGAGGCAGGAAAATTGCTTGAACCTGGGAAGTGGAGGTTGCAGTGAGCTGAGATCGTGCCGTTGCACTCCAGCCTGAGTGACAGAGTGAGACCCATCTCAAAAAAAAATTAAAACACACACACACACACAAACAGTCTATGGTTGTTTTTGCACTAGAAGGCAACAGAGACCATATGACGCAGAAAGCCTAAAATATTTGCATCCCAACTCTTTACAGAAGAAGTTTGCTTTCCCCTAAGGAAGCTTGCCTTAGGGAGTTACAGAGCTGACTCAGGAATCAGATCGCCTGGGTTCAGACATTAATCATTTAGTAGGTAAAAGATCTTGGACATATTAATGACATAATTTAGATATCTTGAGCCTCAATTTCCCCATGTGTAATATGAAGATAAGTATACTTACCTCATGGAGCTATTGACGCAACTAAGATAATACCACAAGAGCACTTAGATTTGTGCCCAACAATAAATAAAGCTGATAGTGAAGCCTAATCAAATGCTCTTTCTGTCAGTGTTTCCTAAAAATCCTAGAAGAGGTTCTCACTTATAGTTTCCTACATTCAGCAACATTTCTTTGCACACTCATCAGCTTGAGGCTTGCTTCAGTAATTTGAACTTCATTAAAATTATAATTATTTCTTTAATTTCATTTCCTTTATCTACTTCTTCAACTTAATCCCCGCATTGCCTGCCAAGGCCCTGGGAATCATGGAGAATCTCTTCTGAGACAGCATTAGAAGAGAAAGAAAATAAAACAAGAACCAAATAAACTTGGGGAAATGAACAGTGAGGTAATTATCAAATGTGCATGGCAAACCAAATTTTTAAAAAACAAAAATGAAGGCCCCTGAGAGAAGAAGGATCAGCTAAAATTGTGTGAAGAGCCGCTTCAGAGAACCCAGAGAGAACACAAATGCATTTCGGGGAAGCCATTAGCACTAAACAATTTTTACACACCTAATCTACTAATTAATTGTTACTTGAATTCAATCCTTTCCCCAATATTTCTCAACCGCTTAAAACATACATCCTGACCAGCAGTGTCCTTGGAAATCCTAGCTAACTCAGATCTATAAAACTATGCTTTGGTTATCTGAAATTCAAATTTAACTGGGTATCCTGTATTTTATCCGGCAAAGAGTAGTGAACCAGGCAGGCGCAATCCCTGCTTGCTCTGAAGCTTTAGAGAAACTCTAACTTTAGGTGCTCACAAAATTCAATTCACATCTAGCACTGACCTTCTCTTTACAAGTTCACGGCCACTGGGGGCCCATTTAGCAGGTGTCACTGTATGGTATTTGGAACTTTATTTTCTTGTGGTACTATTCTGGAATTAAGGTCTTTGGCAATAAGGACTGTGTCTTTTTATCTCCACATCCCTGGACTCCAGTACAGTGCCTGAAACCCATAGATGCTCAACGCAGCCCACCTGCATGAGTGAGCAAATGCATGAATGATTGAATTCATATTAAACACAATACACAACACACTAGCAGCTCACATGCAAAATGTCCACACACCCTTCAGAAATACCTAGGATAGAGAAAAACATGTTGCCAGAATCCAAAGACCATATGGGTGAAGAATGATCTTTTATTTTCAAATGTTTTATGAAGATACTTCAAACAAAATAAAGGCTTTTAAAAAAGGGGGTAAGAGGGTGAAGAAAACATACGAGAGAGAAATTGTAACCCTGTAAACAATGCTATCGGGTTCTTTGAAAGAATAGTCTTGAACAGAACAGGTAAGAGTGAGTCAAAGCACTGATTTAACTAATTGGTGATATAATCAAATATAATATCCAGTAGTTAATCAGAACCACAGTATTAATAACTGAGGAATAGGGTGTAAACAAATAACAAATAATTAAAAGCCACTTTATTGTCAATACTGACTCTTATACAACTGAAACACTTGGAAGGAAAATCACAAGAATCCACAAAAGGACAGATTCAGAGAAGTGCAAGGGACAGGGTATCTACAATAGAAAATCATTTCGTGACATTGACTTCTTGCTGTCCAGCTGTAAAAGAGGGAACACAAAGTCAATATCTACAGAGCATGTTTCAATTACACTAAGAATTTAAAAAAAGAAAAAGAAAACAAAGAAAACTGTTGTATTGCAGAGTTTCCCAATGACCACACAATTAGCCAGAACTTTAAGCTTCTTTTCTTCTTTGTCACTTCCCTTGCTGTCATTCTGTGACCTCCTGGGTGGATCTGCAACTGGTACATCACAACTGTGTTAACAATTCTTGGCAGTTACTGTCAGTGCTCAGATCTGCAGGCTGGAAAAGTCTCTGTTCGATGAAGCTTCAGAGGGCTGGCAACATCTTTTCCAAAAAAAATTTAAAAGCAACAGTTACATTTCAGGAAAGTCCACAATAAAATTAGCTGGTAACAACTTTCTCTCTAACAGAAATAAGCAAATGTACTTAAGGCAGAATTTTTTCCAAAGGCCACTCACAATGATATGTAAATGAGTCACAGAGATTGCATGATTTGCATATCATTTGCATGTGGCCTTTGGGCTGAGCTATGGTCAGTCCATTAGCAACTATTTTTTTCCTTGATTTTTCATCTGTATCAGCCCGTATATCTAGGGTATTTAGGAGAGATGAGATAGAAACAGGACTATGGAAACTTTTACCTTGAATACTCTTTGGAAACCTGCGCAGTAATGACAGTCTTAGGCTTATACTTTGGTAATCTTGTAAATGTTAAGGAGAACTTCCTAAACTTCATCCAGCCCTTATTATTCAGGTTTAGATTTCAGGCCAAACAGAGTTTAAAAAGTCAAAAAGGCAACACAAAACACTCCTATCAGCCCCCTTTGTGACATATTAATAATACAGGAATTGTCAAGCATTTTCTAGAAAGAGCCAGACACTAAACATTTTAGATTTTGCAGACCATATGGGCTCACTGCTGCTACTCAACTCTGCTGCCTGCAGCACAAAATCAGCCATAGTTAGTACGTAATGAATGGGCAAGGACGTCCTAACAATGCTTTATTAATGAAAACAGACAGCAGGCTGGATTTGGCTCACAAGCCATAGTTTGCCAATCCCTGTAGATACACGCCCTGATTTAATACAAACTAAAGGTTCTACTGCCATCTGCTGGCCAAGGGTCACCATAAGCAACGAAATTTACCCGGCTAGATTAAAAAGTCAGGACTTGGCAAACAAAGCCTTCATAACAGACTTCAAGAGCCTTGGTGGGTAAATGTGTGGATGAAGGCACAAAAAACAGGACTGAAGCCAGTGGAGCATGTCTTCCCCACCCACACACATTCAAAACAATGCTATTTTTATGTTGTGTTTTTTTTTTCCACCCAGGCTGGAGTGCAGTGGCGTGATCTCGCTCACCGCAGCCTCGACCTCTTGGACTCAGGTGATCCTCCCACCTCAGCCTCCCAAGTAACTGGGACAGGTGTGTGCCACCACACATGACTCATTTTTGTATTTTTCGTACAGATGGGGTTTCGTCATGTTGCCCAGGCTGGTCTCAAACTCCTGGGCTCAAGTGATCTGCCTTGACCTCCCAAAGTGCTGAAATGACAAGTGTGCGCCACCACACCTGGCAAAGTTGTTTTTAAACACGGAACCATGCAAAAATGTTTACGGTGGCATGTGGCCCTTCAGCCCTGAATTTACACGCTATCCTTTTATCACAAACAGCCCTGACCTCAGTTCAAGTCCCATTTGATCTTCCTCCCAGAAGCATGAACTTAGACAAGGACGAACATCACTCTGACTCATTTTCCACTCCTAGGGAATGGGGAGAAAACACTTGTTTCCCCCTCTCACGGTACTGTTCAAGAATAAAGGAAACACACATGGCATCATGAGCTGTACAGTCTCAAATAGATTACTATGGTCACAACACCAAAACAGAAACAAGAGAAAAAGAACATCTTAGATTCAGATATTTGCAAGACTCAAATCTGAACCAAAGGAAAGTGATAAAACCTGTCATATAGTTGCACACAACACCAGCGATAACTATTAGCTAAGTCTTGAATATTAAAATATCCCAAATAATTAGAAATCATTTCTCCCAAACTCCCAACCAGTTTGAACACCTATTCTATTCTCTTTACGACACACAGACACAGGCACACACTATTATGCAGAAAAATTGCATTAGTGAGTTTGAGTACTGTAAGTAAAAATCCAGGAATATCTTTATTACAGTTTATCAAAATCTCCAGGGAGCAGAGAGCATGCAAATATTGTTAGTGCAGAATCCACATTTTTATTCAACTGCACAGAAAAATGACTGACAGCATTCACTTGAGGTCAAGTCAAAACGAAAACCCTTACAGTGTCTATCCTGAGGGCTGAGTCTTTCCTGCATGGTTTGAATGCTGTGTTTAGTACAAGGCCAGTAAAGTGAACGAAAGGCTTCCCGACCCTTCCCACATGGTTTCAGTTCACACAAAGGTCACAACTTGGGAATGACCTGCAGACCACATCCGGGCCCAAACCTGTTCTCTGGCCTGCACAGGCTCATAAGACATTTGAAATTGCTTATTAATATTTAAAAAGCTGCTGACTGTCCATAAAGATGTCAATTTCCCTGTACTCCTGGAAACCTGGAAGGCAAAACTAGCCCCACATTCTGCTAAGCATGACCAACTACAGAGAGCAGACTGCCTGGTGTCCCTGACATCCACCAGGGACCCTGCCTGCCTATACCTGCCCCGTTTACTCATTTGCATAGCCTGCTTGGAGCCTGTAGACATGGGCATTTTAGAACTTTTACATTTGTTGGATCTGAGCCTATTATTTCCCTCTTAACTTCTGCACATATGAGCTTTGTGGCTGTGTTAGAATTAATGTTGAAAAAAACAACGTGAACTTCTCCAAAGTAGCCCCTTGCTCCAAAAATCTAACATCTTTAAAATAAATATGTCAATTGCACGTGTTGGAATGGATCCTCTGGAGGCATTTCGACCTCAGGCAACCTGCATTTGAATCACCCATGGAGGCATGATTTCCTCCCACAGGTAAGATCAGATGATGAAGGCAACAGCCCGGATTAAATGTCAGAGCACTGCGGTGCTAATGCCAGAGGCTGCATCCACCAGCCACGAGGCCTTGAGAAGACTTTCACCTCCAAAGGTCTCTGTTTCTTCAGCCATTGAAACGGAGAGGAGAGTACTACTCTCACCAACTCCAGTGGTTGTCAGGAGAACCACATAACGCTACACGGAAGATGCCCGGTTCCGTGACACAACTGTGGAGTGCCACTCTTTGATTTCCTCAGTTTATCTGAAGTCTGATCAATGATATACGGGCCCAGTTTTTCTTGTTTTTGTTTTGAAACAAGTGATACCATCTTCCAAGACAATTCCAGCAGAAGAGTTCTGAAAATACTGGAGCAAGGGAGCACTTTGGCATCAGGGCAAAGACAGCTGGGATGATAAGTTTGAGAAGGAAGTCAGAGTGTTAGAGGAACACTGCACTAAAGCCAGACGCTCCTGTGCTCAAGTGCAGTGGCCTCGGGGCTAGTCTCCCACTTCCTCTCCTGTCCTCTTGCAATCCCGTGAATGAAAATATCAATTACATCTGACACTACCATGCTGAGGACCCTCTAAGGCTTCCCCTTACACTTAGAATAAGGAAGCCTTGATAACCTGTAATCACCACCCCAGCTGTCTCTTGATACCCCTTAGGCACCAGCGTCACAGGCTTCTTCCTGATCTTTGAAGGCCTTTGCATTTGCTGACCTCTCTGTAGAGAATGTCTTCCCCTGGCTCTCGGTATGGCTGCCTCTTCTGGACTTAAGGTCTTGGGGTGATCCAGGGTCTTCCACTGACTACCCCATCTCAAGAAGTCCCTTGTCAGCATCTTCTCAATGCCAACAGCTCTGCCTCACTTCCTTTAGCATAAAAACTTTCGTTTCCATTGTTCCATATGCCAAATCTGAAATTATGTCTGCTTGATTATGGACTGTGACTCTTCATTAGATTATAAACTCCGAGTGTGGAGGAACGTGCCTGGGGAGGAGCCCTAGGTACGTCTGTCATCTAGCACAGCACTTGGCCTACACGAGATGCTCAATAAACGCTTACTGAGTAAACAAAAAATGGATGGATGGATGAATGAATGAGGAATAAAAACCTTAAAATCTTTGCTACCTGCTAGATAGGTAATCTTGGATGCATGACTAACCCTTCAAATTCAGTTTTCTAACAGCAAATGAGAATAAATTACTCTGTCAGGTAGCTGTTTTGGGATCTAAATAAGATCACGTATGTTAGGTTCTGGTGGAAAGTTGGCACACAGTAGGTCCTCAGAAAGAGTAGCTTTTAGAAAGACCCCATTGAATATGGCTTGTCTCCCTTGGAAGGATGAAATCTGAGCTTTCAGCACTGCAATGGTGGTATGTGAACGTTTCTTCATGTAACAAGAGGGAGAAGAGGTTTTCTGTCCAAACAGATGTGCAGAGCTTCGGTTTAAACAGGTTTCAAGAGGTTTTCTATCGCAGGAATCTCAGAGCCCTCAAAATATTGATTCGTATTCTGACTCTCCATGAGAATTTAAAATGTAGCATTCCCCCAACTCTTTTGACCACAGTACTTTTCTTTTTTTTTTTTTTTTTTTTTGGAGTCTTGCTCTGTCTCCCAGGCTGGAGTACAGTGGCACAGTCTCAGCTCACTGCAACCTTTGCCACCTTTATTCAAGTGATCCTCCTACCTCAGCCTTCCGAGTAACTGGGTTTACAGGTGTGCACCACCATACCCAGCTAATTTTTGTATTTTTCGTAGAGGCAGGGTTTCACCATGTTGGCCAGGCTGNACCGTCCCTCCCCTATTTCCCCCCAACTGACCCCAGTGTGTAGTGCTCCCCTCCCTGTGTCCATGTGTTCTCACTGTTCAACACCCGCCTATGACCACAGTACTTTTCTTAGGCGGAAGGTGCCACCTACCAGAGTCAGCTTTCCACAGAACACAATTTGGAATACAGCTACGGTTGTAACTGCTGTTATTTTATCCAATGAATTCCTAAAAGAATCCAGTGCATAGTGTTCAACATAAACTTGTTCAATGCTTCTGTAAGTTTCTTCCATGGTTTTCTTTCTTTTTTTTATTTTTTATTTTTTGAGACAGAGTTTCACTCTTGTCACCCAGGCGGGAGTGCAGTGGCATGATCTCGGCTCACTGCAACCTCTGCCTCCTGGGTGCAAGACATTCTCCCCCTTCAGCCTTCCGAGTTGCTGGAATTACAGGCATGCACCACCACGCCCTGCTAATTTTTGTATTTTTAGCCGAGATGGGGTTTCACCATGTTGGCCAGGCTAGCCTGGAACTCCTGATCTCAGGTGATCCATACACCTCGGCCTCCCAAAGTGCTGGGATTACAGGCGTGACCCACCACGCCTGGCCAGTTTTCATTATAAACCTATTTCCAATATTGATTTTGTAACTCTATAATCATAGAGGAGAATTTCTATGAAAATTTTAAAATGAAGTGGGAAAAGCAGTGAAGGTAGATTAAGTATATCTTGTGTGGCACCTGTCAAAACCAGCACCTCCCTTTCCCCACCAAAAACAGTAAGAAAATGATGAATTGCCTCTCCTCACAGTTTCCATGCAGACACCTTGAAGGGGGGGGCCTAGGGAGCCCCAACTTGTCCTGTGCCATCAATAAAGTCCCCTGTGATCAGCCAAAAAAAAAGAAAAAAAAAAGAAAATGATAATTCCCAAATCAACCAGCAGGTGGCTCTCAAAGATTAAATTTGGGGAGAAAATGGCCTTTATTCTCAAACCAATTTGGTAAATTCCTCCTTAAGGGTCTGTATCATTTCCAACATTAACCTTCAAATTTGCCAGAAAAAAAAAAAAGTCAGCCTGAAATTTATTAATGTAGGTGAATTGGCCAGAGGAATTACAACCCATAATCACCAGTAAAACAAAAAGAAATTAAAGGCTCTGTAAATTCATTATACGGAACACACCAGGCCACCAAGTCATTAACTTTTCCCAATCTTATTTTCTTTTTCTAAGGGGGATGAAAAAGAGGAAACAGGGAAGGTAGGTGGTATAGGTAGGAGAATAAAACTTTTTTTAAAAAATTTACTTGTCATATAAATAGCCACTTATAATAAGCAAGATAATTTTAGGTACCCTGTGAACATCTTTCACATCTTCAATACTTACTATTTATTTTCTGGTCGATTAAAAAGCATAACTAGCTGGGTGCAGTGGCTGATACCTAGAATTCCAGCACTTTGGGAAGCCAAGGTAGGAGGATTGCTTGTGCCCAGAAGTTTGAGAACAGCCTGGGAAACATAGCAAGACTCCCTCTCTACTAAAAATAAAAAATAATAAATTAGCTGGGCATGGCGGCACAGCCCCGCAGTCCCAGCTCTTCAGTAGGCTGAGGCAGGAGGACCACGGGTGCCCAGGAGGTTGAGGCTGCAGTGAGCCATGCTCGCACCACTGCACTCCAGCCTAGGCAAAGAGCCAGACCCTGTCTCAACAACAAAAAGTATAACCAGCGATATAACAGTATTAAGGTAGTAAAATATGCTTTTTTAAAAAGGTATATTAAGATAGAAGCGAGTAAAATTGAGTAACAATCTGGTATGTATACAACAAAAACTGTCATGATATAACACAAATATTGCAAACATCTTTGAAGTTTCAATGGGAATCAATAGCATTTGTGACAACCTGATGTAACCCACTCTCTCTGCAGAGGTATCCTGGAAGGTAAGCTTATTTGTGAATTACTAATTCAGTCATTTGCTCGGCTGCTCATACAGGCACTCAGAATCTATTTTTGCAGCATCTGCTATGTGCCATGCTCTCTGCTAGTGAACAGAGCACAGAGTCTCCGTTGTGCTCCGTTCTAAACTAAAATGTAAATACCCCCAGTGCCTTCTTAACATTATGCCTTCTTTCGCCAGACACTAATGGAAAGCATGGAAGGCACTGGGGGAGAAAATGATAAAGATAGAAGAGGCGCAGCTCTCCTGCCCTCCTGGATGTTACCGCTTCCTGGGAGAGCTGACCATGAGTCAAGGGGCCACGTAATTAAATATGAAATGAAAACTGGTCATCATCTGCATCTTATGAGTGCACGTAATCAGAGATGTCCACACGAGTTACAATAAAGTCCATAGGGCTTCCTTGGAGTCTGAGGGGCGCTGGAGGTGAGCAGGAGTCAGCTAGATGAGGGACGGGTGCAGCATACAGGACAAGCTGCCTAGGGAAGAAAGGACCAACAGCAGACTGAGAAAAACGCTGTTGTGCCCAGGGTTCAGAGCGGGCGTGGAAGACTGAGGCGGCAGTCTTCTGTGGTCATTCATTCATTCTCGCATTCACTTATTCAGCAAATTTCTGCATGTAAACTACAGGTAGTCTAGCGCACGCTATTTCAAGTTTGGTGATCTTGTACCTCATCATTAAAAGGGTTTTTTTGCAAGTGTCCCCCACATAGGTTTGTTTAGTTGTTTATAAATTATATGTGTATAAGGTATTCTTTGTACTATGAAATGTTAAAAAAATGTTTGAAAGGATAGGAGAAGGTGTAAATACAATTTTTTCTTCTTCTTTTTTTTTGAAATGGAGTTTCGCCCTTGTTGTCCAGGTTGGAATACAATGGCACGATTCCAGCCCACTGTAACTTCTGCTTCCTGGATTCAAGTGATTCTCCTGACTCAGCCTCTCGAGTAGCTGGGATTACAGGTGCGTGCCACTACGCCTGGCTAAATATTGTATTTTTTTAGTAGAGACGGGGTTTCGCCATGTGGGCCAGGCTGGTCTAGAACTCCTGATCTCAGGTGATCCACTGCCTTGGCCTCCCCAAGTGCTGGGATTACAGGTGTGAGCCACCGCGCCCGGCTAGCTGAAATAGGATTTTTTATTGTTCATGTTGTCCCCGCTATGGACTGCTGTGTATCACGCTTCAGAAACCACTTCCCTGGAAGAAGGGCTTATTAGGATTTGCTTAAAGTCATCCAGCAAATCGGAAGCCATGACTTCTGGCCTCAGTCCAGGATGGGGTCTACACAAACAATGGCTCCTAAACCTGAGATCTCAGGAGAATCACCTGGAGGGCTTGTTCAAATACAGGTGGCCTGGCCCTACCCTCGGAGCTCCAGACTCAGTAGGTCTGAGGAAGGGCATAAACATTTGAGAATTCAATAAATGCTGATGCTGCTGTTCATCAGTCCACTAAGTCACTTCTTCAAGCCTGGTCCCTGGCCCCCACCAGGACCCCGTGTAAGGTCCGTTAAAATTTCAGATGGCTCAGCCACATCCTATGCCTTAAAATCTAGAGTCTCTGGGGATGAAACCCAAGAATCTGCATTTTAAATGACTTCCCCCAGGACACTGTGAGAGATGCAAATATCTGAGAAGTATGGTTCTAGAAAGATTAAGTGCCACATGTTGTGAGGACGTGATGGGGGTCCAACCTTTGGAGGAAGGGCACTGAGCAGCTGGGAGTTCAGCTGAGCCCTCTCCCCAGAACTGCCAAGCCTGGCCCCCACCACAGACACAGGCAGCCCCGCGCTTACCTTGCAGGCGGTAGAGCTGACCCGTGCTGTGCTGCCGTGTGATGTGCTGCCAGTAGGCGCTGCGAGGCAGGGGCACCATGGTGCTCAGCGAAGCAGCCCGCTCACTCATCTTCATCTGGAGCTGCAGCCAAAGGGAAAAAAGTTGTGCGTTAGGAACACGGGGGCTGAAAGAGGCCCAACTGAGGGAACAGGAGAGCATGGAGTGCAAGAAGTGCAAAGCTGGCCAGGCTGCAAATCAATGAGCCTTTACTGATGGCGGTGGGCACGGCTGCCAGCGACTGCTTTTCCTTACTTCACAGCATCCATTCCTTACTCTGCTGGCAACACGGCATTGGTGATGCTCCTTTGGGGAACTTCCCTCCAACTCAGCTCAGTCCCTCCCATCCTGGAGGGGCTGATTCCACCGCTGACTTTAGGGTTGGGCTGGTGACCCGTTGTTGGGATTCACTCAGTGATCAATGTCTCAACCCATGCCAGACCAGTCCGAAATAATTCGTTCAGACATTATGAGACTTTGTGTGGAAGAGAGAATCAGCAGAAGTAAGCTAAAGATTTGTGACTGTTTTGTTCATTGCTCTATCCCCAGAGTCTAGAATATCGCCTTGCACATAGTAGATGTATGAGTACCACCTGTTGAAGGGATAAACTTTCTTGTGGAGTTGTTGAGGACTGAAGATGGGACTGGAGCCTATCTTGGAACAACAAAGGGACAAGCTGACAGTGAGTAGACATCATTCAGAAGAAGACAGCCAAGAAAAGGAGAGAGAGGTTTTGACAAGCTCCACAGAGGCCTTGGATCCCACTGAATCCCGAGGCTGGCCCCAGCCCAGGCTTTTCAATTGTATTAGCCATTTAATTCTTTTCAGTTTTCGATTTTTTTTTTTTTTTTTTTTT
>NW_016107414.1:4080740-4084126 GCF_001604975.1 Cebus imitator
TTTGTATTTTTAGTAGAGATAGGGCTTTTCCACGTTGGCCAGGCTGGTTTCAAACTTCTGACCTCAGGTGATCTACCCATCTTGGCTTCCCAAAGTGCCGGGATTACAGGTATAAGCCACTGCATCCAGCCTAATTATTATCGGTTTAAACTGGCTTGTGTTGGGTGTTCTAGCAACAGAAAGAGAGAAAAAGAAAAATCTGTTTGAACAAGTAACTTTTCTTGATAAATCATTGTTCCAGACATTGAGGGAGGGAAAAAAGATGAAATGGCTTTTGGCAGCAGGCAACTAAGAGTAAAAACACAGTTTGAAAAAAAGATTATAATATTCACTTAAAAGATAATTTAATTTACATGCATTGAATTTGCATTTGCTGAATATAATTCCCTGTCCCTATCATAATTCCACAATTACCAAAACGTGTCCCCAAGTGGAATTATAAAGCATTAGGTTCCATGAGGACAACTTTTCCTAAAAATAAACTCTTAAATTGAAAGTTTCAAAAGCTAAATACTGCTGAGCGAGGTATTATGCCTGTAATCCCAGTACTTTGGGAGGCCAAGGCAGGTGGATCATGAGGTCAGGAGTTCGAGACCGGTCTGACCAACATGGTGAAACCCCATCTCTGCTAAAAATACAAAAATTAGCTGAGTGTGGTGGTATGTGCCTGTAGTCCCAGCTACTCAGGAGGCTGAGGCAGGAGAATTGTTTGAACCCAGGAGGAAGAGGTTGCAGTGAGCTGAGATCATGCCACACTGCACTCCAGGCTGGGTGACAGAGTGAGACCCTATCTCACAAAAAATAATAATAATAATAATTTAAAAAAATAATGAAATAAAATTTAAAAAGGATAAAAAAAGTTCTGTGGCTGTTTCTTGTTTTCAATTTTTAAAACTTATTTTTAATGTACAAATAATCAGTTTACATATTTATAGAGTACAGTATGGTGTTTTGAACTATGTATATACTATAAAAAGATTCACTTGAGCTAATTAACATATCCCTCACCTCATCAATTTCTCATAGCAGTTATTTCTGTATACATGAAAGTCTAAAAAACCCCAAAACTATTTACCAGTGACTTTTGGTAACACTCTATTTCATTTGCATGGAATTCAAAAAATAAAAGTAGGAAAAGAACTCAATTTAGAGGTACTGGTTATTTGATTTTCTTAATATAAGGAGATTCTATTTAATTTAACAGAAAATTTAATATAAAGAAAATATTTGTGGAATACCAGTCACTTCAAATTATTCACTACTTCACTGCAAATATATTTAGGCAGCCCAGCATGATTTGACTGTATTTTTAGAAAGCTGATTTGGGAACAAGAGTGAAATGACAGCAATGTCGCGTTCTGAAGAAGAGACTAGTACAAGGCCTGGCTTTCTAGTTCTTTCTCAACCCTTTGAAAAAAATATCTAATTTTATGAAAGGAGCATTTTAATTGTCTTTGGACAAAAGGAAAAGCCTTTTAACAATGCATTAATGTCTGCACAATTGTGTAAGGGAGAGAAGACTTAGGGAGTCATTTGGTGAGAATCCAGCAGGTGGGTTCCCTCTTCTGTGATGCTTCGAGTCCCTCTGTCCTTGGTATCAACCACCAGTGAAGGGCAATGAGCAGCGCTGATGTACCACATGCACTGGTGGAAAAAGAAGTTAGCACTCATTTTTGGAGGAGTTAAATTGGGTTACCTGGAGTGCCGCAGGTACTCAAATAACGTCAATTTGTTAGACTTCGTTTCATTATAACTTTGATGTGAAAATAAAATCTATTCCTGGCACGGTCACTGTCTGTGTAGAGATGGCATGTTCTCCCCATGCCTGCTTGGGTTTTCTCTGGGTCCTGTGCTTTCCTTTCATACCCCAAAACTCTGCCTGTTGGCCTCATTGGTGTGTCTAAATGGTCCCCGTCTCAGTGGGTGTAGCTGTAGGTGTGGGTGTGGGTGTGTCCTGAGATGGGAGAGTGTCCTGTCCAGGCTGGGGCTCCCCTTTGGCACCCACAGCTGTAGAGATGGGCTCTGGCCACCCATGACCCTGAACTGGAAACACTGGATAAATAATCATCTTGACTTTATTAATCTTTCCTAAAGGTACACATAGCTCACATTTATTTCAATGTGTAGCAGTTTTTGACTTTATCTAGAAGTCTGGTAATGTTTTTGTAACCAGAAATATGCCATAGGAATTTAACTCTTCCTTACGTCAATCAGCCTATGGGAAAATTGGTTTTGTTATACGTCCTTCCGCTAAAAGTCACAGAACCTATCAACAATGTTAAATGAGGATTTACTGTATTTGGAGAGAAGGATTAGTCTTCCTACTTAAGCAGATATTTTATATAGTTTTTTTTACAATAAACATAATATCTTCACATTAAGAAGTAAAAATAAAAACTACCCTAAGCCATAGAATTGTAAAGTATGGGGATTTTCCCTATAAGGTGACATAGACATTCTTGAGAAACCTCCAACTCACAAAGTTGTAGGAAAAGTCATGGGGTGGGTTGACCATTCAAATGTATGCCTATTTACAACCAGGCTCATTGTTACTCATTGCACAGCCCAGCTAGACTGGAGGTTGATTTGGGGTTATAAAAAATGTAGAAAACACTTGATTGGAAGTGCCGACTTGAAGAAGTCCAGGTGATAGAGATGGAGAAGGGGCTTTTGCAGAAAGTAGGCACTAGCTGGTGTGCAGCCACATGAACAGGAGCTGAGCAAGACTGCAAAGGCTGGCCACACCCTTTATAGGGCAGGAGTCCAGGGACCTGTGCTCACAGCTCATCTTCTGGAAGAAGCCTTGCCTGTGCATGAGTTTTTAATTACCTTTTCTCTTTCAGCATAAGGTTATAATTTCACTCCTGCTAATCTGGGCTTCCCTTTCTTTGGAAAAATCGCTTAGGAACCAACACAACCTTAATATTGTAATAAATCTCCAATTTTTCAAATACATCTGAGCTCAGTGGCAATACAGAAATGGTGTTATAGTGGAACAAACTGTATACTATACCTGACCCACATTCCTGCCCCCATATAGCTTACTAAAATCATGTCCCTGAACTCTATAAAAGAACAACCATAAGGCTGGGCATAGTGGCTCATGCCTGTAATCCCAGCACTTTAGGAGGCTGAGGCGGACTTATCACAAGGTCAAGAGATTGAGATCATCTTGGCCAACTTGGTGAAACTCCATCTCTATTAAAAGTATGAAAATTAGCTGGTGTGGTGACACACGCCTGTAGTCCCAGCTACTTAGGAGGCTGAGGTAGGAGAATCTCTTGAACCAAGAAGGCGGAGGTTGCAGAGAGCCGAGATCACACCACTGTACTCTAGCCCGGTGACAGAGCAAAACTCCATCTCAAAACAAACAAACAAACAAACAA
>NW_016107414.1:4084271-4112185 GCF_001604975.1 Cebus imitator
AAAAAAAACCACAAAAATTACAAATAATTCATTTAGTTTCCTGTGTCAGAAAATTTTAAAGAATCATGGAACATTAGAGTTGGGAGAGCCATGGGGGACATCCAACCAAGTCTCCTGAATTAACCAGACAAGGGACTATATATCCTCACACTCATTAATGGCCAAACTTCTTAGAATGGGGTGCTCTGATCTTGCTACCCTTCCCCTCTCAGACCTCAACGCAGCCTAAACCACATCACTTAGCCTAGCCAATTCCAAACACCAGGAAATCCATTGCACGTCTGCTCCTAAGCCCAAAGGTGCTCCCCATTACTTACCTGGTTAACCTCTACCTTCCCTTCAAGAATCAGTGCAGGAATCACCTCCTTTAGATACTCTCCTTACATCTCTTCCTCTCCCTTAATAGGATCAGCTGCTTCTGCCAAATTCCTCATCATTTCACTGTTTTGTGATAGTCACTAATCTAGCCTACCTCCTGCTCTAGACTATGAATCGTTGAAAAGCAGAGATTATCTTTTATCTTTGCATCCTATCCCCAGCACCTGGCTAGAGCCTTCAGAGGCTTAATAAATGTGTGATGAATTCATGAATCAATAAACCCGGGCTTTGCCTAAGTAGCAGAAAATAGTTTTCAAAAATAAATCCTAACCAGGCCATCAAATTAGAGGCACCATTAGCCCAAGGCTGAATTCATGCTGAAACTTTAGGTCCAGGTTAAATTAACATGGCTGTGACTGACAGTGAGGAACATGGCCATGAGACTACTTCACTCCACTTTGTCATTCAAGTGATGAACAGAAGCAGGGCCTTAGGAAAAGATCTTTCTTATGTGTATATGCACAATCACTTCGGATTTTCCAACAGCAGAGGAGCTTAGCATTGCACATTGATTGATTCTACTAGCACCGTTAGCTCAAGATCCCACCAGAGTAGAAAGGTAAGTCTTTGTGAAAGTCAAACAAATGCCTTCTTGCACTTCAACACTTGAACTCCAAAGTCTGACCCCTACTTGCCATCATGGGCTGAACTAGCTTTTCAGGTTAACTTTTGAATGCCATTAGCAGAGAAAAGGGGTCCTTCCAGTTGGCTGAGGAGCTTAGAATTTTATTTTTGGTGTGCAAGAGTAATAGCTAAAGGGGGTGGAGAGTTTCTTTTTAGGGTGATCAAAATGGTTTGGAAGCAATTGTGATAGTTTCACAAGTCTGACTATATTAAAACCATTAAATTGTACAGTTTGAAAGGGTACATGTGTATGGTACAGTACATATGGTATGTTCATATTTAATAAACCTGTTACCAAAAAAATAAAAGCTGATACTAGTATGTGCCCTGAAGTTTACTTAAAAAGCATGATAATTAGTGAGTGGCTGCTTCTGGTCAAGCATTCCCAGGGGGAGTACCATTGAAGGAAGACCCAACTGACAACTGGCTAAAGCATGGTCCCCCATCGTTATTGTCATTAACCACACAGTAAAAGCCTTGTAAAGACCTCCCAATGCTCACAGCGAGTGAAGGGCCGATTGCCAAGGTCCTTTCCTTATAATGGTGAGAAAATTCTATCAGCCCTCTTGGGAGAGAAAAAAATTCTAATGACTGGACGACTGTGCATAGCTTGTCAATGAGAAAAGAAAAACAACTGTCTCCCACACCTGCCAAATGCATTTCTGGTTTTCCTGTTCCTCATTCGGTTTGGCTGACACTTACTTGTTGCTAGTGCACTTCTTTTATGAGTCTGAGACCAGAGTGCAGAGCAGTGGCAGGTCTCAGCTGCAATACTGCACCATATTGTCCTTCTCTGGAATCCAACTGTTTTTATGGTAGAGCACTGTGTTTTGCAAAATGGAACAACACAACAGGATGTAATTGTTTTCTGCTACAGTCAATCATGAGTACCATATGCCGTCTCTGTGACATCAGTCTGGATTCATTCAGAAACGAGCACAAATCTTCACTATGGCAAACAGATCAGGACCTCAGTAACTAATTTCATCCTCATCAGACTCTTACATTTTCATCAGGTTGCTCCTTAAAGCATTCGTAACTCAAGTGGGGTCTTTACCAATAACAACTCTGCATATGCAAATTGTATTGTAATTTTCCTTTCACTCAACCTGGGCCCTAAAGCGATTGAATAAGGACACTGTCTTGACGATAAGATTTGGCTGAGTCAGAAACCACATCCACGCTTGAACACATTTTTAACCTGAGAAGCTTCCAATTCTAACTATGTCTTCCGTTTCATATATATAAACCAACCGATTTTCTATCAATATCTCAAGCACAAAACATGGTCAAACTTGAGTCAGAAGGGACATCTCGGTCCAAGAGAGAAACAGCAAAACCATGTTCCAAATGAGGCTGGCCTCTGAACGCCTGTTTTTCTCATTCTGCTGAAATCTCGGCTCTCATCTAGGCTATCCTCCCTTCACTGACATTCTCCAGGTGACTTCCTGAACAATATCTTTGGGTTCTGCCTACTTATTCTCCTGTGGAAATAATATTTGAAAACATGATCTCCCTATGGTTTCTGGGCTCTGGGTCAGCAGTTCAGCTATCCCAACTGCGAGCAGAAGCATCACCTGGAGGGTTTGTTCAAATGCAGACTCCTGGCCCCACTTCTAGAGTTTCCACGGTGGAGCCCAGGAATTTATTTATTTATTTACTTTTTTTTTTTTGAGACAGTTTCGCTCTTGTTACCCAGGCTGGAGTGCAATGGTGCAATCTTGGCTCACCGCAACCTCCGCCTCCCGAGTTCAGCGTCCTGCCTCAGCCTTCCAAGGAGCTGGGATTACAGGGGTGCACCACCACACCTGGCTAATTTTTGTATTTTTAGTGGAGATGGGGTTTCACCATGTTGACCAGGGTGGTATTGAACTCCTGACCCCAGGTGATCCACCCACCATGGCCTCCCAAAGTGCTGAGATTACAGGCATGAGCCACAATGCCTGGCCAGGAATCTATAGTTCATAACAAGTTCCCAGATGGTTTTGTCTTAATAAACTGGGAACCATGCTTCGAGAACTACTGTCCTGTGCTATTTCTTACCCTTAGACCAATCACACTAAGAAATAATCCACTGTGGTAAGAGCCCACTTGAAAGTCAGAAAATCTGAGTTAAAGTCTACAATCTGCCACTAATAACTGCATGACCCTAAGCTGGTTACTTAATCTCCCTTAGTCTTTAATATCTTGTCAGTAAAAAAGAGAGAAAATAGTTCTCGCTTTGCAGCTAATTCTTAGGCCAGGCATAATTCATTGTGGAATTCCATAGTTATTACCAATAGTTATAATGAGCTCGATATCGTGATATTGTCTTTAGCAAGAATTTCTGAACAAGGTCATAATAGGAACATTCACATACTCTTTTCAAATCTAAATATCTGATATTGGACTGTTTTTCTAGCTTGAGGGCAGACACCTTAAAATGATTTTAGGCAATGATGACAAAAAAGCCATCCATAAAACCACCAAACAATATGCTTAGAGAATACATTGAATCATCTGGTGTCAGTAGGTGTACAATTAATTCAGGAATCCAAGGAACAAACACGAGTTAAGATGCTGCTATAGGCATGGAACCACCGCAGGAACAGGAAAACAACAAAAAGCTCTAGGCCCTCACATTCAGCCACAACCCCTGCTGGCAGTTTACATTCTTCAAGAGAGCTCTATCTTTGGGTCTGGTAGTTTTTTGCCTGGCACTAAAAAGCAGGGAAGGATCCGTATTTTTGTGGTATTTGTTACTCATTCTTTAACAAGTAATGAATTATGTTTTTTAAACTATATTTTACCTTTTGCTATATTTTTTATTATGTTCAGAAAATACAGAAAAACATATAAGGTAGATTTTAAATCACCCCGTATCCATTACCCAGAAAAACAAAACAAAGAAATAAAAACCACTTTTGACATATTAGTATATCTCTTCCGGTCTTTTTCATTCTCTTTCCTTTCTTTCTCTCTCTCTTTCTCTCCTTTCTTCCCTCCCTCCCTCCCTCCCTCCTTCCCTCCTTCCCTCCTTCCCTCCTTCCTTCCTTCCTTCCTTCTGGAATGCAATGGCACAAACATGGCTCACTGTAGACTCAACCTCCTGGACTCCAGAGACCCTCCCGTCTCGGCCCCCCAAGCAGCTGGGACTACATACATAAGTGGTGTATGCCACTATGTCAGGCTAATTTTGTATTTTTGGTACAGATGGAGTTTTGCCAAGTTGCTGGGGCCAATATTTTTTAAAAGGTACATATATAATGTATATTTAACACAAATTGGATAGTGTAAATATTCTTACACCATTCTCTTTTCTCATTTAGCATATTATGAACATATCCTAACATTCCTAAACACTGGCTTCTACAGCATCATTTTAATGCCTGGATCTTAGTCCATCCTTTGGGCATATAATACTTTGTTTGTTCATTTCCTTAACCATTTTTTAATTTACCAGATGAGACAGTAAAATTAAATTCTGACCCAATCTCCTTTGTAATATTTTTTATTTCCTGCTGACCACAGTTTTCATCCTGGGATCTACTATACTGACGACTGTTCTGATAACCAGTTTTTAAATGAATATTAGAATTTCATTTTAATTTGCATGTTAAAATGGATTTTAGACTGACTCAAAAATTACTTATGTTGCTGCTATATCAAAAAAGTAAATGAGTTGGTAATTTAATTTTATTCTTACACAAAGAAGTCTTAACTTCACATTATTGTCTAACAGACTAATCTATAACCAATAAGAAGAGAAAAGGTAAATCTTTGTGCAGTGATATGAAATGATCTTAAAAACAAAGGAAGGCAATTATTAATCTAAACAGACTCACAGAGAGAACTTGTCATTCAGACAGGTTTAAATACTGTCTATCTACAACCCAACAATTCCCAGTTGGGAACCTGCAACCCTTATCTCTCCCCCAAATCTCATTGTATATTTAACAGACTACTTCCCACACCCACCCAGATGACTGGTAGGCACCTTCCATTTAACATGTCCTGAACTGCTGTTTCTCACGCTCCTCTCCCTCAACCTCTTCCCCTTCTGAGTAGAGGTTTCCTCCACTCTACATGCTGTTCTGGTTAAAACACACATAAAACAACTACAACCTTGAGATTGACTGTCTTCTCTACTCTACGAGACTTCTTATGTATCAACAAATCCTACTGGTCCAATTTTCAAAAATATATCCAGAATCCACCACTTTCCTTCACCTCCATCACCACCATCTTGGTCCATGCCCCAAGATGGATCATAGATACTCAGATGACTGCAGTAGCTCTTAATTCATCTTCTTGCTTATATTCTTGCTCTGGGCAACCCCAGTTTTTTCCAAACAGCTTCCAGGGTGATCAGTTCGAAAGCAAAAAGAATATCACCCCTTTCTCAAAACCCCCCATTGACTATGCAACTCTCCCCAAGGAAAATCCACAGCTCACAACTACAGGGTCAGACAGGACCCAGGTCACAGTTTCTTTCAGATTTCACCTACTATGCTCTTCTCCTCATTTCATCTGCTCCAAAATCACCAGCCTCTTTGCACACACACATGCAAAGCACAGACTGCTCAGGGCTTTGGCACTTAAGGCCCCCTCTGCATGAAGCACCTGGCCCTTGGAATTTCCAAGGCTCCTCTTTCACTTACCTCAACTGTCTGCCTGGGTATCCCTTTATCAGAGTTACCATTCCTGGTCATTCCCTCTGCCTTATACTTATGTCTTCTTCATAGCATCCATCAATTCTTGATACGTATAGATTTATATATTGATTGTTGATTGGCTTCCTCTCCCACAGCAATATAGTAAACTCCTTGAGGACAAAGACTAGTTCTTGTTCTCTGTTATACTCCTGCATCTTGGAACAACGCCTAATAGAGAACAGGTACTTATATGTGTAGAATAAATGAATGTATTAACAAATATGTTTTATATCTATTAAACAATTTATATTCTAGAAAGATTCAAAGGAATCTGGTAAAGTGTTTGCTTCTGACAATGTAAATTGGGAGTCTGGGTTGATTACGCGTGGGACAGAGACTTGTTTCATAGTCTATGTTCTTTTGCACTATTTGCATTTTATATCCTGTTGCCAATAAAATCTTTTAATCCAAATGCTTTATTTTGAAATGAACACATATCAGAATAAATCGCAGCTTTCTCGCCCACTTGCACAGTATTCTGTTCACCAGTTTAAAGGACTCTGGATCTGTGAATGAGGCACTGAGGGACATGTTAAGTGCATTACTCCTCTAAACGCAGTCTTACAAAGAGGAAGTACCTTTCTACTTCACGCACTGTGGTTTTATGGTCCTCTCCCCAGCACCATCCCTAACCCCTTTGGTTTTCTCCAAATGACACTAGAAAATAAAAGCCAGGGGAAATTCAGAGAAGAGCAGCAAAGAGTCCTCAAAGAAACCAAACATAATTTTGAGCCTCTAACGAGAAAGAAGTATTCCAAATATTTCATGAATATCAAATATGTTTTTAACTGAATCTTAAAATGTTCCATGTATTTCTACAAGATTCAGACCAGATGATCTCCCTTAAAAGAGAATGATGATCATAGACAACACATTTTCCAAAAGACATTATAAATCAAAAGTGAGTTTGTGCAGTGTGTTATGTATTTACCAAGTCTGAAAAGTCGTTATTTCTGAGGTCTATAAAATACCTTCCTAAAGTTCTCACAAATGCATCTCATATGATTTGGTATGGGGCGTAATTTATTGAGAAAAATATATTAGCTGTATTTTGGGGGGCTCATTCTGCTTAATGAAGTAGGTTCATTTGATCAATACAAACCGCTTAAAATTGCTACACTAAGTGGCAGTAACCAATTCCTCCAGAACAGAGATGCAGGTGTTATTGAACACGTTTTGTGATCATCGTGGGGCCACCACGTGGTTGATGAGAAGAGCGAGTCATTCTTCAGGCATACAGAGACCTGCACATCTCAGTTCTGGTTCCTCCTCTTTCCTCCATCTGCTGGATTCGGTGAATTCCCCTTTGTGTTACAGGAATAATGAATTCTTAAAAGGATCCAATTTTCTCCAATGAGAAAACATAACCACTTTACAACCTGTCCTTGTTTCCCTAAACACTTGCAACCCTGTGAACATGCAGTGTCAACCCACATTAAAGCCTGGTTAGTGTCCGGTGTGATGAGACAAGCAGAAAATTAGGCCTGAACTGACTCTCGTTCTCAGTACAGGATGTGATTGCTGAACAGTGAGTATGTCCCACTGTGAACCATTGTATTATGAAGGGAGGAGAAGCACAAGGTACATGCTATGATTTCTCTAGCTCCCATTCTATCCCTTGTTTTTCTTGAGACAGTCACACTTCTCAAGACTATATAGTTTTTGTGCTTTTCAGGACTAAGGGGCCAGATCCTAAAGCTCTCTTCAGAGCATCGGTTCTGAAAGCATGTTATTTGATCAGGTAATCTCAACATCACTTGAGTACTTATCAGAAATGCACATTCCAATGCCCCGCCCCAGGCCTGTTAAAACACTCAAGGTGCAGAGGGCATGAACTCATCCGTTTTTAAGGGCTGCATAGTATTCCATGGTGTATATGTGGCACATTTTCTTTAGCCAGTCTGTCATTGATGGGCATTTGGGTTAATTACAAACCTGGAAACCATCATTCACAGCAAACTAACAAAAGAACAGAAAACCAAACACCACATGTTCTCACTCATAAGTGGGAGCTGAATAATGACAACACATGGACACAGGAAGGGGAACATCACACACTTGGGCCTGTCAGGGGGGTGGAGGACTGGGGGAGGGATACCATTAGGAGAAACACCTAATGTAGATGATGGTTTGATGGATGCAGCAAACCACCAATGGCACATGCATACCTATGGAACAAACCTGCACGTTCTGCACATGTACCCCAGAACTTAAAATATAACTTTAAAAAAACACTAAAGGTAAAGCCCAGAAATCTGTGGTTTTACAAGCATTGCAGATGACTGTGATGCACAGGTAAGCTGGAAATCCACTGCTTCTTTCCCTTACCCTCACCCTGTCACCTTTACCCAAACTACAGAGACATTTACACCAGACCCTAGAGGCTCTTTCTGCTTTCAACCTCTGACAGGTCTCCCAAATCCATTTCTTACTTTCAGTTCCCAGTGAGTATCAGTCCAGGGCTTTCCGTTCCCATTATGACTCTCTACTTAGCTGCAGGATGAGTCACTGAGCCTCAGTTTCTGCCATTATCAAATGGATCTACTAATATGTAGAATAAAATGCAAGGTACTCCAGTATTTCAAAAGACAATGTAACAACACTGATTTAAATATTTTAAAAAGCTACTTTTACCCTTGAATTCAGCAATCCTACTCCTAAGTTTAGAAAACTCAGTTAACTAAAGTTCACAAACTCGGTTCAAGAAGGTTAACGATCTGTAAGAACTGTGTACAAGGATGACTGTTGTACTGCTGGCTTTGTTGTTGTTTTGCTTTGTTTCATTTTGTTTTGCTTTCAGGGACTCGCTTCACAGCCAAAGACTATTGTTTTAATGGCAAAAATCTGATATTCCTATAAACAGGTTTAATAAATGATGTTACATTAAGACTCTGCAATATCATGCAGCCATCAAAAAGAATGAATAAGAACAAAGTTGGCAAACTTTCCTGTTTTGGACCAGATAGTAAATGGCTTTGCGGGCCACACCATCGCCAGCTACTTGACTCTGCTGTTTCGGTGTGAACAACAACTCATAAACGAACAGGGAGGGTGTAGCTGTGTTCCAATAAAATTTAAATTACAAAAGCAGTCACAGGCCAGATTTCACCCCTGGGCTATAGTTTGCCAACCTCTGAATTGGAGCTATATTAGAAGACTTCAAACTATTTCCATTCAATATTCACTGTTAAATGGAAAACTAGGGGTTCGTTGTGTGACGTGATCACAATTCTGTAAAATAAACAATTGCATCATGACACCCATATTTTGTATGTGTCTGTGTGTGTATGTGTCTATATATGCAGATGTGCGTATCTGGATGGGATTATATGGGTCCACAGGAAAACATGGAAAGGTACATGTGAACTTTTTAACAAGGTTTAGGAATTGCTAATAAAGAGGCAGGACGGAAAAAGCGATGCACATAAACGAATTATAAAAAGAAAAAATAGAGCACTGATCATCATCTATATGATGATAATTTTACAGTTAGTTAAATTTTACAGACATGTGTTTATGTAAAAATAAATACGATTCAAAAACTAGTCTCGATCTCTAAGGATAGTTGTGAAAATTGAATGAAATAAAGCAGGCAGACTCTCAGCAAAGAGCCAGATGGAGCCGCTCATTCCAAGTCTAATTATCCCTCAATTAGAAGAAGCCTCCTAACTGGGTTTTCTGCTCACATGCTTCCTACCTAAAAACCTCCACCCTTTCCCTCACCTCTTTCGATTAATTCTGCACTCAGTGTTCTTCTGTTCATTCATTTCCTCATTCCATTTATTTATATATTCTGGACACCATTTATAAGCCGCACATTGTGTTAGGGGCTGGAAACTTAAGATTAAAAACGCACTTTCTCTGTTCCCAAGATTTAAGAGTGTCTGGCCACAGAGTTAGTTGAAAGCCAAGCTTTGGATATATCATTGTCTGCCTCTACAATGGCGCTCCTTCCTCTAAAAAAGAGAGAAGACCCTCCTCCCAGCAGAGTTCTCCTTCCTGAAGGCAGAGATTTCTTGTATATGCTCATTGTGCCCACCATGATTCCAGGCACATAGTAGGCATTTAATAAAAAGGGATTTAATAAAAAGGGATTGGATAATTGAATTACAGATGGATGAATTGATAGCAGAAATGAATGAATCATTTGTGTGAATTGGAGTTCCTATAATCTGCCTTCCCCTTGCTATTTTATTCTTTTACTACAAGTCAGTAATAATAACAGCTCAGGTTGCTTCTGTACTTCATAGGTACCAGGCACTGTGCCAAGAAATTACCTGCCTTATCTCACCTGGCAAGATGTGAACTCATATAATTCACACTTTGCAGAAGGGGGAACTAGTACTAAGAGTGGTAAAGTAAGTAGCCCAAGGACCCTGAGCTGGTAAAGATGCCCAGCCAAGATATAAGACCTGGCCTCTTATTCCAGAGCTACAGTTCATAACAATCTCACATATTTCTCATAGAAAGTACTGAGAGTATTATACAGACCCTAGAGGATGGACTCAAATCTACTCTGTTCCAAATGATAAAAGGCACCTGAATTGTATTTCCAAAGCCTGAAAAACGGCAACTACCCAAACGTCTAGGTGGCAAGGAGATGAGAATGCCCCCACCATCTCGAAAAACAGGATATTAGAACCTCTGTGAGGCCCGTGGACTCCTACTGTCCCAGGGGCTTTCTTTCACGTGAAAATTAACAATCTGCCAAACATGTGGTCTTCCCCGACATTCTAATGAACTGGTCCTCATGGGCTGCCTAATTCTCATTCCACTCTGACAGATGTTTGGCAGGAACCACCCAAAGAGCTGTCTTTACTTTCTCCAACTCCTCTCCTTAGCTCTGACATTTGGAGGGAAAGTGATGAGTACTCCTATTCCAAATGTTACCAAGATACCACAGAATATTATGAAACTGTCAAGAAAATAGGGAGAGTAGAGGCTTACTTCTTCGATGTTAGAAAATAAAACAATAAAAAATAAGTGGATAAGAAAGACTGCTTTCCTGCTAAGGGAAAAGAATGCAGCGAAGACACTACACAGCAGACAGAGCTCTGGTGGAAACAATGCCTCCATTGTGGCTTACAGCTTTGACAAAGCAGACTGTTAGTGAAATCAACCATTTGGGGCCAAATTTCCAAGTGCAGCATGTTGCCGAGCACCAGATGCACTCAAATGGTTATTTTCATGGGGAATGAAAGTGATTTGCATCAATTTATTCAAAGCCATCTGAATTCTCAGCCACATGCATAAAACAAATTCATTGCTCCCTTTGCCTCTGGTAACTTTTTCTGCCTCCTTACTAAAAAAGTCCTTTCCCCCACCTGTACATTGAAATAGACATCCTCAGGGACTGAGTTTTCTGTGGCCTTTTAAAGCAGACTTGCCTGGAAACTGTGCCTTGTTTGGGCAGTAGGAGAGAACTGAACTTGGTATTTTTGCTTCATTTTTCTTTTTCTCTTGGCTCATACGATAATTTATTTGATCCCTATTTTGTTCATTCAACAAACCTTTAAGTCCTGTGCCAGACCCTGAGCCTATGACACACCCATGGGGCCTTGTCCCAGTCCTCCGGAGGTTTACAGCCTCGAGTGGAGCTGCCACTTACTCAGAGGTCAGCTTTTAAAGTTAATGCATAAGATAAAAGTTCCATATAATCAGATTGTCCCTTTAATCACCAGGCTCACACTCAATGGAAGCAGGTGCTTTTGTGACAAGATGTCAAGCACATGCCAGAGTAAAGGGTGGGCTGGTGGCAGGTATTAATACCTGGTATTAATGCATTGTTTTATTGTTGCACTTTGCTTTAGAAAGCAGGTATAATCGACTGTCGTATTTGTGGAATTCCTGCTGAGAACTAGGCTACGAGCCACACAGAAGGCAGGGGCTTTACCTCATAGTCCCATGTGGTCATGCTTGCCCTATTCTTTGATACTGCACAAACGCCATCAGGGTCTTAAGGAAACAAGAGCTCTCGGCCCCATCATTCAAATTCCTGGTGTTGCCTGTTCAAATCCCCACTGCTTCAAGGTGAGTCTCTTTCTCCTGGCCCAACTCATAACTGGTTTGTGTAAATGAAAAGGAAATCACCGTAATAATTCACATGTGTTGAGTCTCGGTGCCTTACATGTGCTAGCTCATGTGAACCAACACAGCAAGGCATAGGCATCAGGATCACCCACTTATTACACACGATGTAAACAAGGCAAAGAGAGGCTGAGTTGCACAGCTCAGGAGAGGTACTCAACCCCAAACACACAGACCCATCAAATGCTGGCCCAGCTTCAAGCAGAACCTGTCTACCTGAGGAGCAAGGGTTCTCAACCTTGGCCCTATTGACATTTGGGGCCAGCTCATTCGTTGGTGTGTGTGGGTCGGAGGTGGGGCTGTCCTATGCATCGTACGGTATTTACAGCACTCCTGGCCTCTACCCACTAGATGCCAATGGGACTCCACTGTTGACGGCCAAAAATGACTCCAGATACCTCCAAATGTGCCCTGGGAAATAAAACTGCCACTAATTGAGAACTGCTGGTTTACGGTTGACTACAGGCTCCAGTTTGCTTGATCACATCTGTTTACATATATTCCCCAGCATAACTCTTCACTGGAGCTGGCTTCACAGGAATACAACATGTGCAGTCATACAGAGCTCCGTGCTTGGAGGGGTCCTGTACTCTATTTCATGCCCTGTGCTACCACCATTCTGCAAATCTTAAGAGCTTCTGAACTTATTATTTGATTCTCAACACAGATTGGAAACTGCACTGAATTCTTTCTTCTCTCCGCCCTCATCACTATTTCTATCTCTATCTTCTTTGGCAAGCTTGACACTGGGAAATAGGATTACTCACCACCACCCACAGGTCAACCAGCTGCATTTGTGATTTTATGCTCCGAAGTGAACATCTCACATGAGGGAAGGGTCATGGCATGACAGGCTGCCTTGCCGCCATCAAGCTCGCCAAGTACTGCCTATTTACAGAGCCCCCATCTTAGTAAGTACAGCATGATGGTGCAAGTGTGGACACCAGAGCCAGTGGCCACCTGGGTTTAAATCTTGGCTTTATCACTTCCTATCTATGCATCCACACTTCAAACTCCTAAGCCATAAAAATGGGATGGTTGCGCCCTTTGATACAGCATGTTGAATGAAGATTAAATGTTAATACAGCCAGTACTTGGAATAATGCCTGGCACATAGTAAGTCCTCAAAAAACATCTGACTTATGGTTACTCTCAGTAGCAGCAGCAGCAGCATGCAGCTAACTCTTGTTTATCCTAAAATTCAGCCCAGGCATAACCTGCAAGAAGATGTTCTTGACCCTTGACAGAGACTCTGTAGCCCTGAAAATTTTCCTATCAAGCTTCTAATCTTTGCCACATATTTTTTAAGGTACTATCATCTTTAACCAAGTTTTTTTTTTTTTTTTTTTGAGACTCAGTCTCGCTCTGTCGCCCAGGCTGGAGTGCAGTGGCACAGTCTTGGCTCACTACAACCTCCACCTCCCGGGTTCAAGAGATTCTCATGCCTCAGCCTCCCAAGTAGCTGGGATTACAGGCACCAGCCACAACATCCGGCTAATTTTTTTTTTATTTTTAGTAAAGACAATTTCACCATGTTGGCCAGATTGCTCTCAACTCCTGACCTCAGGTGATCCGCCCACCTTGGCCTCCCAAAGTGCTGGGATTACAGGCGTGAACCACCGTGCTTAGCCAATCAAGCATTTTTATGTACTCGAAGTGAAAGAACCCTCCCTCTCTCACCAGTTGAATCAATTACATTTGCTATATGCCAGAAACTCAACCACGGTTTCTTTTTCCAATAATATATAGCCATGGTTTAAAACAGCTAAATATAAGAGAAAGACATAAAGTGATCTACAAAAGTTCTTTCCCAGACTCCCCAAATCATAGTCTTGCTCCCAAAGGGCAGCCAATGCTAACGCAGCCATTTGTAGGCTGCCAGAAGTTAATTTTCTGCACTTATAAGAGCTTTAGTGAAGGTGTGAGAATCCACCTTGAGTTCTGTCTCATATTCATTCATTTCCTTTACACACCCTGATATGATTGCATATGACTCTCTCCATGTGGTGATTACTACAAGTGACTCTCCTCTATTTCTAGTGACCTGCCTCGTAATTCCTGTTATATCGTGTGCCACAGTCTGTCCCCTTGTGGTAGACACTTAACCTCTTTCTAGTTATTTCTGCTCTTATAAATAAGATCCCCAAGAATGGGACCTTGGCTTCTTCAGAGTCATTTCCCCAAGACCTCATATACTATCTAGTGGATAGCAGGACTCAGCAAATATTTGTTGGAAAGAGGAACCTAAGAATAAGGGAACAAGTCCTCCCATGAACATATGTATACACATCATCTTCACTTTTGCTAGCCTACTTCAGAGTAAATTCCTAGAAGTACTATTGCTGAATAAAAAGATGTGTGAATTGAATTTCAATAAATAAGAACACATTGTCCTCCAAAGACACCACAGCAAATTGAACCCACAGAATTATACTGTTGCATGAGGGGTATATTTAGAACTCCTTATTTAAATGGTAAGCTCCTTTAAGATGAAAACAAATGCTGGGCGCGGTGGCTCATGGCTGTAATCCCAGCACTTGGGAGGCTGAGGTGAGTGTATCACTTGAGGTCAGGGGTTTGAGACCAGCCCGGGCAATATGGTGAAATGCTGTCTCTACTAAAAATACAAAAATTAGCCAGGAGTGGTGGTGGGTGCCTGTAATCTCAGCTACTTCGGAGGCTGAGGCAGGAAAATCACTTGAACCCAGAAGGCAGGGGTTGCAGTGAGCCGAGATTGTACCACTGCACTCCAGCCTGGGCGACAGAGCAAGACTGTCTCGGAAAAAAAAGATGAAAACAAATTATGCTTTATTATATATTTGCCATAAGATCTAACACATTGCTTTGCAAGCAAATAGGTATTTCATAGAAGTTTTTTTGGAGGATAATTAATACCGCAGGATATAAAAAGGGTTTAATTCAGGAGGGAAAAATAATTGCTTTAAACAGTATATTTTTTAAAATCCATAAGTTAACCCAATTAACCAGAGCCCATAAGTAGAAGAGGTAAAGACAGATTTTCTTATGTGAGGGGGAGGGGCAAGGACAGGGGAGATGCTGAGTTGTGAGAAGAGTGTTTACACACATGAGACCCCACCATGCAAGGGTCTGCTTTAGTGTCTGAATAGCAATGAAATTGATTCTATGATTTCTTTGATGCCCTCTATATCTAAGAAAACAGCTTGTGTCACATATTCCTTTTAAAATTAGATTGAATATAAATCAATTTGGTTTCAAGAATTGCAGAAGAATGCCACTTGAATTCTACAAATTCATTAGCAAATTGTATTTGCAAATCCCAGCTTGGAAGTAAATCAATCCATTAAACAAAGAAACACGACAAAAAAAAAAAAAAACACTTCAGATTGAACTCTCAAGCCTGTGTGTAAATCAGGGCTCCAGAGTACAGGGCAGAAGTCACTCAGGGGCCTGAATGTCACCATCAGTGAAGCCCCACTTTCACCACTCCACCCAGACCCCCTGGGAAAACCTGTTAACTATCAGGCATTCTTCACCTTGAGGCTCTCGCCTTGAAGGAAAGACTAAAAATGACAACCCCAGTCGTGGAATGAGGAACATCCCACACATTGCCACTCCTTGTTCCAAAATTAGACTTTGTCATAGACACTGATCTCCAAGGTGGCAAAAATAGCAAGCTGCTCAAGGGAGTGCCTGAGCTGTCCTGAAGTCTTACTGCTGCTTCTCCAGCAAGGCAGCTGGTACAAGACAATCCTCGGCTCCCTGTCACATTCACGGTTAGTCCTCCACCTCATACTCCAGGCCCATCCCACCTTCTTCCAGCACCCCTGTTAGAGTGAATAATAACAATGCATTGAATTTTTAAAGTGGAAATGTAGAAGAGAAATAAGATGGTAAGACTACTATCTAAAGCCAATACTACACAAATAAATGAGATTTAACAGTGATTTTTAATTTATATATATAAATATATATATAGCAAGACCCTGTTTCAATAAATATATATAATATATAATAAATATATATTATATATATTAATGATATATAAATTATAAATAAATTATATATATAATTATCAATAAATTAGATATACATATATAATTTATTGAAACAAGCTCTTGCTACATATAATATATAATAAATATACAATTAATATAATATATATTAATTATAAATAAATAAATTATATATACATATATAATTTATTGAAACAGGGTCTTGCTACATATATTTATATATATAGCAAAATATATATAATATATAATAAATGTATATAATTAATGTAATATATAATATTAATTATATATAAACTATAAACAATTTTTTTTTTCGAACATAGCATGGCTACTTTATTTTAAACCTTAAATAAGATTTAGGCAATCAAATTTGGTGACATTTTCCCCTTGGAAAATTTTGCAGAAGTCTATTTGTAGCTGGCAATGAAAACATTTCTGGATAAACAAGTTTTCATTGTGTTTTTTCACTGTTACTTCTTTTACCCAGAAGAAAGCACTTAGCCACTAATTTCAGATATATCTGTTCTGTTCTTTTAGTTTATTTAATGTTTTGGTTTCCATTCTCTAATGGAATGGGATAAATTGATAAGTAGTATTCAATTTGAAGGCTTTTATGGACACGGTAAACTATTATGGTCAACCCAGTCATAATTACAACCTGCAAAGTAAGTTGGGGCTATTTTTGTTCTGAACAAAACTGAAAACAATTGTTAAGCATGGTTGTTTCTATTCTCCTGCTAGCCTGTCTCTAGTAACTATAAATAAATTATATATACTTACATAATTTATTGAATCAGGGTCTTGCTCTGCTGCCCAGGCTGGAGGACAGTAGCACTATCACAGCTCACTGCAGCCTGGACCTCCTGAACTCAAGCCATCCTCCCGCCTCAGCCTTCCCAGGGGCTGGAACTACGGGCATGCACCATTATGTTGGGCTAATTTTTAAATATTTTCTAGAGACGGGGCCTCCCTATGTTTCCCAGGTTGGTTTCTAACTCCTGGGCTCAGACAATCCTCTTGCCTTGTCCTCTCAAAGTGCTAAGATTCTTGGTGTGAGCCACCGTGCTCAGCCCGAACTGGGATTTTTTAAAAGATAGATTACACATTGACAGATGTTTCTGAAAGGTGCTCCGATTATCAACGTCATTTAAAAATGCTAAGACCATGCTTAGTGGGGACATAAGAGTTTTAAAACCCCTCTGAGGACTGAGGCATCACGACCAGAGGTAACATTTTAGGAACCGAGCAAAGCCATCCTGCATTCCTGGCTCCAGTAGTAATGAGCTGTATAGCTGCAAGACAAATGACTTCACCATGCTGAGCATCTCTTTCCTCATCTATATCATAGGACACTGATTCCTTTCAGGTCAGGGATCACAAATAAAATATTCTTTTCCATTGTAAGCCCTGTAGGAGCATGGGCCCCAAGTGCCTACTTACCACTCTATCCTGGTGCACAAAACAGAACATAGTAGGTTCTCAATAAACATGTTTAAATGGTCAAATGAATGAGAGTGAACAAATGAACCTATTCCACAGAGTTAATGTGGTGATTAGAGAAAAGGCAAGTAAAGTCTCTGTTATATGGTAGGAGACCTGAAAACCAACAGTGGCTATTATCACTAAAGAGTTGGGCATATCGTAGATGTTCAGGAAATACACAGTATTATAAGCAAATACCATAAAGTAGGAAAAATATTTAAAAGTAAAAAATCAAACCACTAAGTAAACACTATTTCGGAAATGTTCATGGTGCAGGGGACAGACACTGAGGAGGCCCCCATGACCTCCTCCACCTGGTGGGCATCCCCTTTTGTGGTCTCCTTCCTTTGCATGCACAGGGCTTATGACTTGCTTTTAATCAATAGACTGGCTGGGTGCAGTGGCTAATGCCTGTAATCTTAGCATTTGAGAGGCAGAGGAAAAAAAGGTTGGCTTAAACCCAGAGTTTGAGACCAGCCTGGGCAACATCATAGGAAGACCTCATGTCTACAAAAAATAAATAATAAATAGAAGGAGCCAGGCATGGTAATGCATGCTAATAGTCCCTGGATACTCAGGAGGCAGAGGTGAGAGGAGATTGAGGCTACAGTGAGCTGTGATCGCACCACCGCAGTTCAGCCTGGGTAACAGAGCAAAACTCTATATCCAAAAAAAAAAAAAGAACCAAAAATCGATAGACTGTGGCAGAGTGATAAGGTGATAATCCTTCCATGATTGTGATACATAGGATTGTGGCCTCTTGCTGGCTTTGATGAAGTATGTGGACATACTGGCAAGGTCCATGTGGCCAGGAGCTGAGGGTGGCCTCTGTCTGACAGCCAGCAAGAAACTGAAGCCCTCAATCCCACAACTCCAAGGAGCTAAATTCCACCAATAACCATGTGAGCTGGGAAGTGGATCCTTCCCCACTTTTACCTTGAGATGAGACTGCAGCTCCAACAGACACCTGCATTATAGCCCTGTGAAAAACTGATGAGGAAGGCCCACCATGCTATGCCAAAACTTCTGACCTACAGAAACTGTGAAATAATAAGTGTGTGTTGTTTTAATGGTGCACAGTTTGTGGTACTTTGTTACATGGCAATAGAAAATTAATTCAAGTAGTAATATATACATCAATTAGCCACAGCATCGGTAGAAGGGGTAGAAGGTCCCAGAGTAGGACGTGTGAGGGCAGACAGCACTGGGTGTATCTAAGCATTGCCATGTCAGGATGCAAGATCAGCACTGCCAGACCTTTCCACTTTTCAAGAAAATATAAAAATCTGGCCAGGCACAGTGTCTCACACCTGTAATCCCAGCACTTTAGGAGGCTGAGGTGGGTGGATCACGAGGTCAGGAGTTCGAGACCATCCTGGCCAACATGGTGAGATCCTGTCTCTACCAAAATACAAAAAATTTAGCTGGGCTTGGTGACACATGTCTGTAATCCCAGCTACTCCGGAGGCTAAGGCAGGGGAGTCTCTTGAACCCGGGAGGCAGAGGTAGCAGAGAACCAAGACTGTGCCACTGCACTCTAGCCTGGACAACAGACCGGGACTCTGTCTCAAAAAAAAAAAAAAAAAAATTCTGATATTTATGTGTAAGCTCTTAATTTTTAAATGTCAGTCACTAATTTGGAGTTTTCAGAATAGCAGTGAGTTATTATTTCTCCTCTATGTTTCTTCTTTAAAAATTCAATGCAGGGTAAAGAAAACATGTGTAGGGGCTGGATTCAAAGATACAGTGTCAGGTGGGGTGATGCCAGCACACCTGTTCCAAATTTGAGCCCCACTACCTTCTAAGCTGGTGGTTTGCGGTCTTCAGTGCAAGAGTTTTCATGAGGTTTAGAAATTACACAAAACATCCTTAAAATATTATCTGTTACAGGGCAGAGATACGACACAGTCTTGTTTTATTATTATTGACATTATTATCATAGTAGTTTTCTATGTCTGTTGAAACAAATTACCATCAACTGGTGGCATAAAACCACACAAATTTATTGTGTTACAGTTCTAGAGATCAGAAGTCCAAAATCAGTTTCACTTGGCTGCAGTCAAAGCATCAACAGGGCTGGCTCCTTTGGGAGGTTCTGGGGGAGAACCTGTTTTCATGCCTTTTCTAACTTCTCAAGGCCACCAACAGCTTTTGGCTCACAGTCCCCTCTTCCACTTCAAAGCCAGCTTCGTGGCATTTTAAAACCTTCCTCTCCACCCCTTCTCTCTCTCTCTCTGCTTCTGCCATTGCCTTGCCCTCTGTTTGACTCCTGTTTCTCTCTTCTTTTTTTTTTTGAGACAGAGTTTCGTTCTGTCACCAGGTTGGAGTGCAGTGGCGCCGTCTTGGCTCACTGCAACCTCTACCTCCTGTGTTCAAGGATTCTCATGCCTCAGCCTCCAGAGAAGCTGGGATTGCAGGTGCCCGCCACCACACCCAGCTAATTTTTGTATTTTTAGTAGAGACAGGGTTTCACCATGTTGGCAAGCTTGTCTTGATCTCCTGACCTCGCGATCTGTCCTCCTCGGCCTCCCAAAGTGCTGGAATTACAGGTGTGAGCCACTGCGCTGGTCCTCTTGTTTCCCTCTTCTAAAGACACGTGTGATTACATTCAACCCACCTGGATAGGCCAGGATAATCCCGCCATCTCAGGATGCTTACCTCGGTCACATCTGCAAAGTCCCTTCTGCCTTGTAAGGTAATATGCACAGAGTGCAGAGATTCGAATGTGGACATATTTGGGGAACTATTATTCAGCCTCCCACGACTGTTACTATTGTTATCTGACCCACAGGGCCCTTCTTTATGAGTTTGGGGATTGAGGATCATAAGGCTGACTCAAATCAATTCGCTCCAGGTTGTAATTTCAGCCTGGTATGGACCCAAAGTGCAGCCTTCTGTCTGTGGATGCACTCTTGGGAGTATTACAACGGTGACAGTTAACAGTGACTTAGGTCTTCTAAATAGCAAGGCTAAGGCCAGATATGAGTTTCGCCATCTTTCTCCAGTTATGACATTGGCCGTCTCATAGAAGCAAGTCAACAGTCATATAAAGGCAATTCATAGTCAAATGTAGCCAGGTATATGTAGATCCACTCTTAATTACCAGAAAAGGCAAAATAGCAACCTAGGCAGTGTGAGCCAGTAACGTTGCCTTCATTTGTTTGTTTTAGCATGGTATCCCCTAATCAGAGATTGATTGAAGTGCATTGATTTTAAGCTTTTCATAATCCTTCCTTTATCTCCTTAAGATTCAGATCCCACATTGAAGCTTACTCACTTCCATCTAAAACAGGATGCCATGGCTTTAAAAATCACATTTATTTCATAGAACTCATTAGGCATACAGCAAATTAAGAGCAAGTGACATTATTTTCTAGTTAAATTTGCAAAGGGATAATCCAAACGATTTACTCATATTCCTGATTAATTTTTGGCGGAAATAATGAGGAGGTTGTAAATGGAAAAACATGTGCATGAGCATGCAGAACATGCCTTCAAGTACAAAACAATTTATGTTAATTGATGGCTTTGCCAATAAGATGATCTTAGAAAAACTTCTTCAGGTGCCTAAAGGAATCTAATGGAATAGCTGCACAACACTAATGCAATGACAGGTTGCCCGTAAGTTTTAAGTGACTTGAATTCTACTTCACAGCTCGCTCCGGCTCCCTCATTCTCTCTCTGTCTCGCTTTCCCCTCCCTCTGTCTCTCTCTTCATCCATCCACTGATCTCTTTTTATTGAAATACCCAGCATTCCTAAGTAGATGGGGAAATAGATACCAAGATTGTATAGTTCAAAAAGAAGGTCTCCCTGGAAGCCTACTTGGAAAGAAAAGCAAATCCTTGAAAGCATTCTCAGCCTTTGATTCAGCAATCCATTCTTAAGAATTTGTGATAGGGAAGAAGGCGGCAAATCACACTGCCACATGTGTACCTATGCAACAATCTTGCATGTTCTTCACATGTACCCCAAAACCTAAAATGCAATAAAATAAATAAATGGGAAAAAACAAAGAATTTGTTGAAGGTCCGGCATGGTGGCTCACACCTGTAATCCCAGCACTTTGGGAGGCTGAGGTGGGTGGATCATGAGGTTAGGAGATCGAGACCATCCTGGCCAACAAGGTGAAACCCCGTCTCTACTAAAAATACAAAAATTAGCTGAGTGTGGTGGCACGTGCCTGTAATCCCAGCTACTCAAGAGGCTGAGGCAGGAGAATCACTTCAACCCGGAGGCGGAGGTTGCAGTGAGTCGAGATCGTGCCACTGCACTCCAGCCTGGGTGACAGAGTGAGACTCCGCCCCCCCAAAAAAAAAAAGAAAAAAAAGAAAATAATTTATCTTAAACAGACAGTCATTGATGCATACAGACTGAGCACTGAGCTGATGCACAGGTTTTTTGTTGTTTTTTGGATATACATATATTTAGAGAAGGGGTCTCACTTTGTCACCCAAGCTGGAGTGCAGTGGCAGAAACCTAGCTCACTGCTGTCTTGAATTCCTGGGCCCAAAGGATCCTCCTGCCTCAGTCTCCTGAATAGCTGGGCATACAGGCACAAGCCAGTGTACCTGGCTAATTTTTAAATTTTCAGATCTCACTATTTTGCCCAGGCTTATCTCAACCTTCTGGTCTCAAGTGATCCTCCTGGCTAGGCCTCCTAAAATATTGGGATTACAGGTGTGAGCCACTGTACCCAATCTTGATGCATAGTTTCTACAATCTATGAAATATCCATACAATAAAATTGAACCACAAAATATGATGTTGCAGATGATATTTAATGAGACAATATGTAGATATATTTTTGCAGAAAGCTAGCACAAGTAATGTATTCAATATAATTCTATTTTCTACATCTACCTAGTTAAAATACCGGAAAGCCACATACTCAAAAGTGAGTAATGGGTGTATTCTTGTGGGTAGGTGGAGGGATGACTTACTACATTCTTTTTGTTCTGCTGTGTTGTGTATAATTTTTCAATAATATGTAGATTCCTTTTGAAATAAGGAAATAAGAAATAAAATGATTTCTTATAGTTTCTTCTAGTAGTTTCTAATTCTCTAAAATCTATTAAATTACACGATTCCCTACTCCTCAATCTAATTTTACATTTGCTCTACTTAGACGTTTAGAGAGAAAGGGAGGGAGATGGTGCGCGTGCGTGCGTCAGAGAGAGAGAGACAGAGAGAGACAGAGAGAGAATGGAGATGCAGATGTAAATGGACCTAGGTGTTGTCGCTAGATAATCCTCTAGCCATTTTCGTCAGCCATTGCTAGGATGAACCTGGACCAACCAGTCTGCTCAGCCATTAACAGCAATGCTAATGATGGCTCAACTATTAACAACACTAATACCAGCTACAGTTCATGGAAAGTTCTATAATGGGCTCTGGCGGAACATGTTATAAGCATATGTCGCTTAAACCTTAACAGGGGACTCCAAGATAAATACTATTACCGTTCCCATTTTAGAAAGGAGAAAATGAGCTCGGGGATATCAAAAACTTCGCTCTCCTCCACAAAGATGGAATGTTTCAGAATTGGTGTTTGAACTAAGTCTGGCTTCATGGGCCGCGATCTTGAACACAGTATGATGGCACTGACTTATCTCTGTTTTTTTTTTTTTTTTTTTTTGAGACGGAGTTTCGCTCTTGTTACCCAGGCTGGAGTGCAATGGCGCGATCTCGGCTCACTGCAACCTCCGCCTCCTGGGTTCAGGCAATTCTCCTGCCTCAGCCTCCTGAGTAGCTGGGATTACAGGCACACGCCACAATGCCTAGCTAATTTTTTGTATTTTTAGTAGAGACAGGGTTTCACCATGTTGACCAGGATGGTCTCGATCTCTTGACCTCGTGATCCACCCGCCTCGGCCTCCCAAAGTGCTGGGATTACAGGCTTGAGCCACCGCGCCCGGCCTTATCTCTGTTTTATCTGTGTCTACCCCAAATTAGTTATATTAGTCACAGTTTTCCAGAAACAGAGTAAATAGGATATATATACCAAGATCTGCGGTCTGAAGGCCTGAAAGCCGACAGTGATGATTTCTGTTCTGGATTTTAGGGCAAAAGGAGACCAATGTCCCAACTCAAGATCATCAAACAGAGGAGAGCTAATTCTCTCTTACCCTGCCTTTTGTTCTATTCTGTCAGATTGGATGAGGCCCACTCACAGAGCAGAGGGCAATCTGTTTTACTCAATCTATCGATTCAAATGTTAATGTCATTCAGAAAGGGCCTCAGCAACACACCCAGAAGAAAGTTTAACCAAATATCTAAGTACCCTGTGTCCCAGTCAGGTTGACATATAAAAACAACCATCAGCCAGGCACAGTGGCTCACACCTGTAATCCCAGCACTTTGGGAGGCTGAGGCAGGCAGGTCATGAGGTCAGGAGATCAAGACCATCCTGGCCAACATGGTGAAATCCCGCATCTACTAAAAATACAAAAAAATTAGCTGGGCCTGGTGGCTTATGCCTATAGTCCCAGCTACTTGGGAGGCTGAGGCAGGAGAATTGCTTGAACCTGGGAGGCAGAGATTGCAGTGAGCTGAGATCATGCCACTGCACTACAGCCTGGGCGACAGTTTGAGACTCTTATCTCAAATATATATATATAATAAAAAAAATAAAAACAACCATCAAGGCCAGGTGTGGTGGCTCACACTTATAATCCCAGCACTTTGGGAGGCTGAGGTGGGCAGATCACAAGGTCAGGAGTTTGAGACCAGTCTGGCCAACATGGTGAAACCCCTTCTCTACTAAAAATACAAAAATTAGCTGGTTATGGTGGCAGGCGCCTGTAATCTCAGCTACTCGGGAGGCTGTAGCAGCAGAATCATTTAAACCTGGGAGGCGGAGGTTACAGTGAGCCGAGATCACACCATTGTACTCCAGCCTGGGCAACAGGGCAAGACTCAGTGTCACTCACACACACACACACACACACACAAAAACACACACAAAAATCAAAACCCTTTAATTCATTCCACGCCTCCTCAGCATGCCCACCACTGCCAGCTCTGAAATCATACACGTCTTCAAGCCCATCCCTAGTTTCTCGCAAATGCTTAAGTCAGCCCCGGCTCATGGGGAGCACTTGCTCTTTTCCAGCAATAAGCTCTGTCCTGCGGCCCAAATCCAGCCTCCTCACTGTTTCTGACTGACCCATATGCAAAAAAAAAAAAAAAAAAAAAAAAAAAAAAAAAAAAAAAAAAAAAAGGTATACTTTTTTTTTTAAGCCTACAGCAGCCGGTATTCCCAGGCAGTTTCCCATCCAAGTACTAACCAGGCCCAGCCCTGCTTAGCTTCCAAGACCAGACAAGACTGGGTGCGTTCAGGGTGGTATGGCTGTAGACAAAAGATGTACTTTTTAATGGGAGAAAATCAAAAGAAGAGTAATATTTCATGACGTGAAAATTACATGAAATATGTATATCAATGTCCCTTAATACAGTTTGTTTGGGGACACGGCCATGTTCTTTCTCATAGCTGCAGTTGTGCTACAATGGAGGTAAGTACTTGCAGACCATATCAGTCCACAAGGTGTAAAGCATTTACTATCTGTCTCTTCATAGGGAGCTTTGCTGACCCCTACTCTAAAATCCCAGAGTGCTGCATATAGACATCGTTTGGGATAACTTGGGGCTGTGCTGGAACAGATCACATGACTGGCAAGCTTTGCCCCTCCACCTGTAAATCCAACCACCCCACATGTTTCAATCAAAAAGTTTCAAACTACCCTAATCTTCCCATGCCCACCCACTTGCTTTGCTTTTGTATATTTCCTTCCAGATGTGCATCTCTATGTGTATGTTTGCAGCCACAATGCATGATGTGCATTATTTAACTGTTGCGCATTCATTTATTAGATGTCATGAATTTATACCCCTTAAAGAAGAAACTCATGAACATAATTTTTTTTTGAGACGGGGTCTCACTCTGTCACTCAGGCTGAAGTGCAGTGGCACAAACTCTACCCACTGTAGCCTTCACCTCCTGGGCTCAAGTGATTCTCCTACCTCAGCCTCTTGAGTAGACGGAACTACAGTCGCACACCACCATGCCTGGCTAATTTTTGTATTTTTGCAGAGACAGGGTCTTCCCATGTTGCCCAAGCTGGTCTCGAACTTCTGGGCTCAAGCAATCAGCCTGCCTCAGCCTCCCAAAGTGCTGGGATTACAAGAGTGAGCCACCACACCTGGCCTTATGAACGTAATTCTTTGTGTAATTCAAGTCCCTAGCATGATGTAAAGCAAAGAGCAAGTGTTCTGAGGGCATGTTTATTTGTGCTGTGTGTTTATGTTTGGGCATCTTTATACACCAACGACTATGAAGAGATGGCACATGCATGACTCTGGGTAGCAGTTCACGGCAGACAGGTTCTCCTTAACCCACAAAGTGTTGGAGCCCTAACTGGAATTAATTCCCAACAGTTACCAACTGGCAGGTATTACGTCCAGATGCAAATCTTTGGCTTCCCTTGAAAAATCAAGTGATCTACCTGCACGGATCTCACAGTCTCGTGTTCTCATATTAAGGTTGTCTGGTGTTGGGCTTTTGACATTTCACTCTAGCTTCCCTCAGCCCTCATCTTTCATCCATTTTTCCCTCTGGCCCCTGTTGACATTTGAAATAACTTCTGATATAGCAAGACATATATCCATAGGTAGATGATCCACATGGTTGTGTCTATAGATGTCTGTACACATGCAAATTAATTTGAAACACCCTTAAGGCTGAGTTGGAAAGTAGATTAGGGGATGCTTGGTCATGGTGTTACCAATGGCCCACCTCGGGCATTCTGGAATGGCATTCAATCCAAGCAATACACTGTTGAGAAGAGGAATAAATCATCTGCTCAAACAATGCTGACCATATTTTCCAGCACAAAAATGATCCAATTGCTTTCTGCAGTGATACGCACTGGGACATGAGGAAGAAATTGCAAACGTACCATTGAGTTCTTCACACTCTGTAGCAAGCGCTCATGCTGCTCAGCTATGGCCAAGGCAGCAGAGTGGACTTTCTGATAGATGGCCTCCCCGTCTCGGGTCTGAAAGATAAACAGCCCTTCACCAGTCTCACACATCCTGGGAAAACAAAAACAAAACAGCTTCTGAAAATCCAGTGCCTAGAAGTTCAATGCACTAAGATCCTGGAATACTCCATTAGGCTGTGCCCGTTTATTATTTTTTTATGAGACAAGATTCTTGTTCACATTTGCTAAACAAAGTTAACTAGAATCCAAATGTTCAAAGTGTTCAATTAATTGTTATTAACAAGGGCAAGGGACCAAGGGACTCCAGGCTAACCTGTGCTGAATGCTTTTAATCACAAAGTAAAACAGAAATTTAATAAAATGTTGTTTCTTGATAGGGAAGGTGAAGGTATAGTACTTTACCTTCCTTATCGTTCACATCACCACTCTCAAAGACAAACACCTGTGCAAGTGCATTCTTTTGTACAGTCTGTGAATAACTCCTCATCAGAAACTGCCAGTCAGCACAGAGGGTGAGGAAGATTCTACGTCTCTTTTAGATTCTGTCCGTGCTTTCCCTACAGACCGTGGCTTTAAGGATTCTTTCCCTCCTAAAATCCTAGATCTCCTGCTTTCATTCAGTGTGATGGATCAAATGCAGTTAATTTTTTTTCAATGAGCCTGACTGTGCTGAATTAATATTTGGAATATTAGGGAACTTCTTCATGGAAAGCTGTATAATTGGATAATTAACACCAAGTGTTAAGAAGAAGTGTATCTGTACCTCAGATGGTAAAGGTAAACAAAGAGAAATAAATTTCATTAACAAGGGAAGATTGGTACACACAATTAGGCAAGAGACAAATAAATGCTTTTTATCTAAATATATTTTAGTATATATGTGCATATATATGCTATGTATATATATATATATTTTATGCATATATATATTAGTGTGTATATATATAAAACTACACTAAAATATATTTAATTATTATCAATATTTTTAAAAAACTTGGACAAAATCATATTCAGGGATATTAAAAGAAGGTCTGAATTTGATATATACATATGCCAACAGTAAACTAAAAGACTGTTTCGTTTGCTTGCTTCTTTTAAAGCACTTAATTATTCTAAGACACAATGCCACTCCTTCCATTTCAGAATTTCTTGCTGAAAAAATGAAAGGTAGCTTTAGGGCCTGAATTTTGCCCCCATCTAAAGAACTGTTTAAATAGAAACTAAGCAAACTTTCAGCCAAACCTCTGTTATTTTTAAGTCTAGCCCAGTCTATGCAATTAATGCAATAAAACAAGGAAGCTGTATCCCTATCTAATGTTTTGAAGTTGGCCCAGTATCACAGACAAATGACAGTTTTCTACATATATGGCATGGCCTAAGTAATGGGCCAAAATCCATTAAATTTGAATTACATTTCATGACATTCATGAATATGAGCCATGCATGAAGAAACAGAGGGGTTTGGGTATGGTGGCTCACACCTGTAATCCCAGCACTTTGGGAGGTCAAGCTGGGCAGATCATCGGAGCTCAGGAGTTTGAGACCAACATGACAAAACCCCATCTCTACTAAAAAATACAAAAATTAGCAGGGCATGGTGGCGGCCACCTGTAATCCCAGCTGCTCAGGAGGCTGAGGCAGGGAGAATTGCTT
>NW_016107414.1:4112287-4140093 GCF_001604975.1 Cebus imitator
AAAAAAAAAAAAAAAAAAAAAAAGAAGAAGAAGAAAAAGAAGAAGAAACAGAGAGAAAAATGATAGCTCTTTCAATAAGCTAATACAAACAACTAGCTCTTGAGGTTGATCATGTGATTTTAATTATTAAGTCATTTTAATACAAAGAAGATCTAAAACTGAAATTCAAGGCATTTTTAGTCTAGTCCCATTTCTTTCCTGAAGACGTCTTAAAATACTTAAACGCTTTCTGCTACTTCTTCCTTATTTAAGCCACCATACAAACTTGACTCTATTCTTGGCATGTAATTCCGTAAGGTTTTGTTTTTCATACATCTTTTGTCCATCAAATATGGAAATATTAATTTAAGAAGAGGAAGTAATCCTAATCAATTCTTTAAGAGGAGAAAGTGGCCTCTGGTTTCCCCTGGGGCAGAGGTCTCTGTATATTTATTTACTTCCTTAAATGCCAACCTTGGTTCCAGAAGTATTGAAGATACCTGCTACTCAGAAACACTAGTAGTATGACAGATTAATACCACACCTTGCATCTATGTTTCTCAAGCTTGGACAGTCTAGTGGCTTTCAAAGTGTTTATTAACTGCAACCAACCATAGAAAATATAATTTAGATTTTTAGCCAGTATACCTATCAATTTCTCTACTATCAATCTATAACATGGTAATATTTTCTATTCTATCTTATTTTTAATACTAGTGGTGGAATGCTTAATCTATATCATAACCCATTCATTTTACTCTTGGAAAATCACTCTTACCCAATGCCCACTTTGAAGAAACATAATACATCTATAACCTTTCTTTAATGACATTTAAGTCTTTAAATAAATATTGTAATAAAAAAACAAATGAAATCAAAACAACTATAGTACCAACATTCTTCTTTAATGTACATAGATTTCCCTCTCCTCTGCCTGAAGATCTGGCACACACACACACACACACACACACACACACACACCACTTACCACTAACAGGAAAGAATAGGAGATACAACCTCAAATTCCATTAGAGTTCAGTCAGAGAACATAAAGGTGCTCAAACCCACTATGACCTAGGGTAGCGGGAGTGCAGCTAGCAGAGAGCACAGGTTCCGTCTAAGCATAGTAGCCAGAAATCAGCCCTAATCAGGTGTCTACGTGGGGGAATGAGGAAATACGCGTCCAAGGTACTCACAGTTTCTGATTAAGAGAAGCAAGACATCTTGACTTTTATGTGAAGTCACATGAATTTTATATGTCAGCAACTTGTTTCATTTTGTCTTTAAGTTGTGAGTCAAAAGGCCTTGATCAACCAGATGTGGCCAAGGAATTACCAGTGTGCATTAAAGACACAAATTGCATTAAGAGCTCTAAATAGAACATAAAAGAGGCCTTTGGTGTAAATTGTTAAGACTTTTGCTCCTATTGCTCAAAGGCATCTGTCCTTCATTGGACAGCCTGGCCCATGAAGATGCTAATGACCACAAACTGACCTTCAGATGCTCTTCCATCTGGTGTCTTCAATACTCTACCCACAAGTTCTTTTATCTTATCCACCCCTCCCAATTGATGTGTTTGGAACTGTTTCATAAGCAGCTTTACAACACTCTAAAATGTTACTACAGGCCTCCATTAAAATCATATGATGGGCTAACTCCCCAAGGCAGTATGAAGAAAACAAACAAACCAAAAAAAAGGAAGGGAAAAGAAAGGCACATCAAACAGGTTAATGGTCTTACATAACCTCATACAGCAATGTCTGCTTCTCATCTCCAGAGAAAATGCAGCACAGAACAAAGATGTTCTAATGGCTTCACCCTTTAGCAGCATAGACAAGTCACCTGCTTTGACTTCCAATGGTCCCAATTCCTCCTTTCTCTTTACCCACTGATTTTTACCCTGGATGCTCTTCCTGTATCCAAAGTGGTCCCAACTGACCCAACACTCTGGACATTAATGAAAACCAGGGGATTGGAAACCCAGAGAACATAAAAAAGAGTTTACATTAGGCCTTTCTAATTTCCTCTGTGAAGATAAGGATTCAAATATAATAACATTGCTGCCATATAGATGCAGGTATAGTTTTCAGTTTCCCAGTAATTGCCTAAATGAAATGCCTGTCACTCCAAATCATGGATTATTCAATTATTCATGAATCCAGAGGGAACCATTAGCTCCGAAAACATTGGGAACCATTCATTGTTCCACACACCAAATACGTGTCAAGGCAACATAGTGGAATGCAGGAGCTTGAGCAGGGATTACCTGTCTGGCCTGGCATCTCACCGGCTCTGTGATCTACCGACAGCTATCTTGCCTGTCTAAATCTGCATTTTCATCTGTAAACAAATGTCATGCTAAGAACTCACCTAGATTTACTGCAAGTATTAAATAGGATATGCAGAGTACACAATTGTATTTTCAAGTAAAGGGAGCTTCTATTACTCCACCGGAATGTAAGCTCTCTGTAGACAGGGATTGTGTTCTCATCTATTCACAGCTTTTCCACTCATGCCTAGAGCACAGCTTGGTTTACATTTGGTGCTCAATACATAACTGTAGAATGAACTGTGAAGCAGAAGGCAGTGCTAGGAAAGGTGTAGCTGGGAACCTGACCCAGGCTTCCTTGAACAAATTTTACTGACACTGAGAATTCATTGAGTTACCCTGGGGTGGGGAGTGGCTTGAGAAAGAGGGTAGGAAAAACGGTCTTGACAGACAGAACTGCACATACAAAGCTTTTAGGTGGGACACAGGGAAGTGAAGCCAACATGTTGGGGAGGTGATGGGAGGAGAAGCTGCCTGTGGGGAGGAGGGCAAGTGGGCGGAGCACAAGTGGGTGGAGCACAAGTGGGCGGAGCACAAGTAGGTAGAGCACAAGTGGGCGGAGCACAAGTAGGTGGAGCACAAATGGGCGGAGCACAAGTGGGTGGAGCACAAGTGGGTGGAGCACAAGTGGGCGGAGCACAAGTGAGCGTGTGCTGGAACGATGGTCCTGGGTACTGTGAAGATTCAAGGCCCAGACACTACGGTTCACCCACACTGAGTACCCAACTTCAGAAATTCTGTTCTCTCTTCTTGCACGTAACATTTCACACCAACATATTTTATTAGAAAAATACTATTGGGGTTGAAATTATGGAAACTAAAATAAATTATCTCATGGTAGGCAGTATAAGTAAACATTTGAAATCAGTAGGCCAGTAAGTTTCATATTTTCTTGCTTTCAAGATGTATTCTGTGCACTGCCTCTCTGTGTCTCTCTTTCTCTGTGTGTGTGTGTGTGCGCGTGTGTGCGCGTGTGTGTGCGTGTGTGCGTGCGTGTGTGCGTGCGTGTGTGCGTGCGTGTGTGTGTGTGTCAAATATATGGACATTGCCAAAAGCAGAACACAATTTGACCGCAACGTGTATATTTAATGCAGACATTTCTTTCTCTCCACCCCTGCCAAGGCAGCTATTAAATCAATGTTGTATTTTACATTTACAATCACGTTATAACTGAAAGAATAAGGTACTTGTTACACCTACCAGAGACAAAGCATAACAGCTGCTGTGAAGGATATAAACATAGGCTTTCTCTTTGAGAAGCTTAGAATTAATTTGGAGAGACAAGATCTACATATGCAAAACGTTTAAGAATAATATCATGGTTGCATGAGCCATTCCGATGGGGCAATTGAAAAAGGAAATGTACAGTTGAGAAGAAGGGTGGGTGTCAGTGTGGGTAAAATGAAAATTTGGAATTCAAAAACCTGAGAGAAACAGATCCGAAGCACCTGACAGAGAGGGATATAAAATTAAAAGGGAAAAAAAACCTGCAGAATGTTTACTTTCGTCTGTGAAAGTGAGGTGAACTAAAAATGCAGTTTGAACAAGTGGAGTACAATCCCCTCCCCCCACCCCTGGGCTATAGCAATGCCAACAGCACTACGACAAGAATAAACACTTGCACAGACATGAAATGAAGAAACGAGAGGCTTAGCCCTGTGGGTTCTAGGAGCTTCATATTGAGGAAGAAATTAGGGAAGAATTTCTTTTTTCTTTTTTTTTTTTTTCTTGAGACAAAGTCTCACTCTGTCACCTGGGCTGGAGTGCAATGGTCCAATCTTGGCTCACTTCAACCTCTGCCTCCTGGGTTCAAGTGATTCTCCTGCCTTCAGCCTCCTGAGTAGCTGGGATTATAGGTGCCCGCCACCACATCTGGCTAATTTTTTTTTTTTTTTTTGTATTTTTAGTAGAGATGGAATTTCACCATGTTGGCCAGGCTGTGTTCAAACTTCTGACCTCAGGGCATCCACTCATCTTGGTCTCCCAAAGTGCTGGGATTTCTAAGGAGCTTGTCATGTAGACTTGATCTTAACTCTACTAAAGTCAGCAATACTGACACAGTCCCATCATTCTTTGTTATCAGGGCTGCCCTGAGCACTGTAGGACATTGAGCAGCATCCCTGGCCTCTGCTTACCAGATGCCAGTAGTACCCCATTGTCTGACAAGCAAACATGTCTCCAGACATTGACAAATGTCCCCAGCAGAAAAAAAATCATTGAAATAGACTAAAATGAGGACAAGGGAGAACCCAAGTAATGAGCACATGGTAAGAGGCATCATATACAGGGCGGCGTCTGAGTTTAAGGAACTGCTGCTTCCGTACAGGCTGGATGACAAGGACATTCCGCATTGTCTACCTTTGTTGTCTTTCCTGTTCCAATCACTGGCATTACTGCCTGGGTGATCTCAGCTTAAGATAAAGCAGCTGTTTATTCTCTTAGTGCCCCATGTGTGTGCTTGCTGGAGATCAGGGCAATCTGGCCCAATTGCTATTGCAATTGTTTTCCTAGCTCTTTCTGTGACTGCTAGGGTGAGAAATGGGAATCAGTGTAAGATAACAGACCATATATTACTTGCCACTTAGGCTTCTGAGCATGGGACAGCTGTCAACATCCATCATTCACATACAACTTGCATGATGGTTGTCAAATCTTTGTGCCACCTGTGTAATTGATTTTTAATGAACTTGCTTTATTTTCCTTGAATGAATCTATTTTTGTACGTTGGAATTATCACATCCATATCAAACCAGTATCCCCTGTTGTAAGTTGAAAGCGAGCTTAAAAAATACATTTAAAAAATTGCTATCAAACTCTGCTACATCCTCTTGCTGTCAAAGATCTAAGCTAGAAGTTTGCTCACTTTTTAGTGACACAAGTACATTAGAAAGTTTGAGAGATGTGTCAGACATGCAGCATCCAACTGAAATGTTTCTCCATTATTCAAGCAAAAGGATCAAAAAGTAAACTGAAAAGAAAATGACATTATCATTGTGAGACTCAGATTTATTTAACATTACCTCTACTGCCCAAAATCATGCCACAGTCTTGGAAACACAGGTCTAGTTCCTAGAGACCTGCTCCAGGTGACGTGGGGGTGATGTCTGGAAGATAAGAAGTCTCCGCCGGGCATGGTGGCTCATGCCTGTAATCCAAGCACTTTGGGAGGTCAAGGCAGGTGGATCAACTGAGGTCAGGAGCTAGAGACCAGCCTGGCCAACATGGTGAAACCCCGCCTCTATTAAAAATACAAAAATTAGCTTGGTGTAGTGGTGGGCACCTGTAATCTAGCTACTCGGGAGGCTGAGGCAAGAGAATTACTTAAACCCGGGAGACGGAGGTTGCAATGAGTCAAGATCACATCACTGCACTACATCCTGGGTGACAAACTGAAACTCTGTCTCAAAATAAAAAAAAAAGAAGTCTCAATCCCAGATCCCTCACATGATGCAATCATGACCTTGGATGGGTTCCTCCACTTCTCAAAGTCTCCGTGACTTCGTATTTCAAATATGAATAACGAGGTCACCGAAACCACACAGGATGGTGAGAGGTTGCGTTTTGTATTTAGCAAAGGATCCAGCACCAAATAAGCATTTAATTAGGATTTGTCCTTGTTGCTATCTTAACCCTTTAAAATGTCAAAGTCAAACAGAACAGGGTGCTCTGGAAAATCCTCATGAGAGAGGCACAACCACATCTTTGCCTTGAAGGCAATGTGGGTGACTGCACCCAGAACAGCAGTGGGGAAGCAGGAATGACTGAGATGAATGGGAATGGGATGTGTGTGCCTGGGAGAAAGAGTGATGTTGAGAGAAAAGGTGGCTGGGCACAATAAAATAAACCACTTCTTTGAGAATGAAAATATGAATTCAGAAATAGGAATCTCCCTCTAAGAAAAGAATCGGTATTAATTAAAGAAAAACTAGGATGCAAAAAATTGGGTGTTTTGTTTCTCCAGCTCCAGTGAAGGACACAGCGTTTGTGCTGGAGGATTAGCACACCTTACGAGATGTAAAGTTTGTTAGCTGGTGTGCAGGGTGAGGAGAACGGCCCCAGTGCAGGTTGTGCAGGGCCACACGGTGGCCTTCCTTCTGCCATTCCATCATCACTAGCACAGGTTTCCTAACAGCCAGAGTCCCCTCAAAGGTGCACAGAGACCTTTGCTATTGCCTTTAGACATAAATTCTAATACTTACTGTCTGGACTTGAGGGTTTGTGGAAAAACAAACAAAAGAATAAATTAACTACTATCTATAGTCATAGAACAATGCTATTATAACAGACAGTGGTTGCTTATTAAATGTATCTGTTCTTAATCACTTATGATGTACAGAGAGTCAAAGGAAGATCACTTTTTTCCATTTTTGTTTTCTGATGTGATCTAACTCCTTGTGTGAAGGAAGCATTTTCACACATTCTTCCTGCAATAGCAGTTTATAAGAAATGGGTTGGAATTAGCAGTGCTTTTTTAACAGTTCTGAACTCGAACACAATGTGTGGCTTTACTAATCCCTTGACAGGATGAGATGGCGGTTTAGTAAGTGGGGTAAACTGCTGAATGAGCCCTGAAGTTAACCTATCCAAAAGTGATCTGTGGGTCACCCTCAGCTCCAGTGCCCACTCCACACTTTTCTCTGCAGTCTTAGCTGCTCCTGGAGGGTCCCTAACACTTCCCTTTCCCTCTTAGCCCATATCCAATCTGACAGTAAATCCTTCCGGCTTTAGTTTAAAAACCTAGCATTATTTAACATTTAATACCATATTCACTGTTACTCACGTGCCTGCAGCCATTCCTGTCCCTCACAATGCCCTGTAACTGGTTTTAGCTTGAGAAAGTCTTAAAGAAAAAAAAGATTATGTCACTTCTTTGCCTAACACCTCTCCAGCTTAGAGAAGAATGCAATCTCGTCTAAAGACAGCCCTTTGCAAGGATCTCCTGCGAGGTCATCTTTGCCTACCTGGGAGAATTGGGCCAGACAGATAGGAACAATACGATTCAATTCAATATGATTCAGGTCATGTGATATCAGTCAGCCTGCAGACTGAGATCCACTACATGTGCCACCAATCAATCATGCCTACATAATGAAGCCCAATAAACTCTCTGTGAGTGGTGGCTCAGGGGTGTCTCCCAGGTTGTCAGTGTTCCATGCGTAATGTCCCATGTTGTCAGGAGGAAAGCAGCATGCCCCGATTCCACAGGGAGAAGAAAACAGGAGCCCCACACTTGGAACTTCTCTGGACTCCCTCCCATGCACTTCTTTGCTTGCTTGATTTCAATCTATATGCCCTGTTGTGATAAATCATAACTCTGAGTTGAATAGCTTTTGGTGAGTTCTGGGAGTCATTTTAGTGACTTTCTAAATCTTAGGGTAGTTTTAGAAACCCACAAACTTGCAACTGGTGTCAGAAATGAGAGCCATCTTGGGAACTATTTGCTCAAACTCTGTAGTTGTCCAACTCTACACAGCCCCTGATGGCTCCTGCTCAGACTAAGACTAAAAGCCAAATTCTTTACAACCACCTTCAAGAGCCACATAGCCTGACCCTGCTGCGAATGCCACGTATAGATTCCCATTCATTGATTCTTCTCAGACACATCAGCCTCCTGGCTCTTTGAATACTTTCTCTTCAGCATCTTCTTCCATCTTCCTTCTGGAAGGAATGCTCTTCCCCTAGATTCCTACATGGCTCACACTCTCACGTCTTAGCATGACTTAGTAAAGCCAGTCCTGCTCACTCTCTTTCAAACTGCACCCCTTCTTTGACACTGTCTATTGTCCTTCCCAACTTTACTTTTCATGGTGAGACTCAATCTAACCTCTATTTTACCTTTTAAAATGTTTGTTATTGTCTGTATCTCTCTCTCCTATTGAGTAAGTTGTACATTGTTTTCACTGCTAAAACTGCAGTGCTTAAAACCACACCAGGCATTAGGGTGCACTGGGTGAGTACTGCATGAAGGAAGGAATGATTCGTTTTTACTAGAACTTTCTAGAATTCCAAAATACCATCTCACATAAAGTAATCACAAACACCAGTGGGCCCTTACCTACATTAAAGATGACCACAGACAAGGTATGTTGCTGATTGCCTAATTTTGCCTCAAAGGTCAGAAGAAAGTCATCCTTTCTTTCAAGAATTTCACATGCTATTTAATAAAATCACAGAAGCTCCAAGGTGGATAGAGTCTAGATAACCTCCTTACAAAGGTGGCCTTGTCTTGCTTGTCTTCATACCTCTCACTTAACACAGTGTATGGTAGATAGAACACGTGCAACAATGAAACATCTATTAAGATGATTATTAAAGATGTTACTCTGTGGAGTAGAAAAGAAAACTCTTCCTTCCAATTTCCTACATGCCTCTACTATTGGAATATTTATAATGTGTGTATTATCTTTGTAACTGAAATTATTTTTTAGGAAAACACTAATGAATAATGAGTGGCTATTTAAATGACACAATGTTAGTTCCCCTTTTCTTACAAAAGAAGAGGATTTTACTTCTCCTGAGCAAACTTGTGTTAGTTCCGGCACATTTGTATTTTCATCATTATACTCAGCATAGTTGGGGGAGCTGAGCAGACTGTGTGGCTTAGTTGCTTTAAATTCTTCAATAAGGATAAGTGTATGCTCTGTAAAACATTCAGAAATGAGAGATTACTAAGAAGCTAATATTCAATAAGATAAATTGGGAATGTGTAGCTTTCAAATATTCAAATAGACATATATTTCAGATTTTCAAAAAGATAAGTAGAAAATATTCATAAGCAATCAAAACAATTGTCATTTTACCTTCAAACTCACCAATTAAAGGAGGTAATGACTTTTTTCTTGAATGAAAAGTTATTTCAACAATTAGGCTGGTTTTAGGGTGAAATATGCAAGAAACAAATTATTTTCTAAAGCTGTTCAGATGTCTTTATATCCAAATAAATAAAAATCTTTTTTAAAAATCACTTGTGAGCTCCATTTAAGGAAAAGTATTTGTATACGCAATTTGGATTTTCACCTATTTTTGGCATACCTAAAAGTTTCTCTTAAAACAATGTCAAAAGCACACAAGAGACTCTCTCTGGCTGGTAAAGAAAAGCACTCATGTGTGGTAATTATTTAGTATGCTCTGCCACATGTCACCTGAGCTTCTCTAGCTCCTGCAGGTGCGAAACCCAGGGTATTAATTTAAATCAGTCAGGAGGCAAGGCGAAGTCTGACACTGAAGCATGCTAACTCAGCAGCGAGCTGTACAGTTAACAGAGAAATGGACTGGACACCTGCCACCCTTCTCTACACAATCACATTGCAAGAATCATTCCAAGGGGGATGTTGCTGCAGTTAGAACTTCATGTCAATTGGAGCTTCAAATAAAAAATGAGTGCCCCTGCCCATCTGATGTGTCTCCGTGAGGCTTCAGGGCTTTGAAGTGGAAAGAAGCAAACAAAATACTAAAAAGGCTTCAAAATAAGCAGTATGTCTCTTAGTCCCCAAGATAAACTAATTGTTCTCTATCTCCCAGGGTAATTAATTGTGCAATTTCTTCTTATTAAAAAATTTTATACTTCAATTCTAAATTTCCTCAAAAAATAGAGAATATAGTCAGATTTTCTGAGACCAGGAGGAAAAGGAAAAAAACAGCATGCAGAAGACCCTAATGACCAGCACTATGATTTGCAAAGTGCTGCCCAGGAAAGATGAACAATCCTGGTTGTAGGTGCCTACACTCCAAACCAACAGAACATATGGGGGGTTCCAAAAAGTCAAGTCAAGCAAAGAACATTTACACATCAGTGCACAGCTCAGGAGGCAGATTTACATTACCAGTATCTTTGCAAGTCTGTGGCTTATTGACAGATGCCTTCCTCATATTGAGGCAGCTTCAGTGGGAAAGGATAACATGCTCACAAGATCATCCAAAATGGATTTAGCAAGCTTTGGTTACGTAAGCATGCTTTCTTTCCCATAGTTCTGTAGAAGTTAATGAATAACTAGGCTAACCTCCAGTAGAAGGTGAGCCTTCTTAGGAATCTACAGAGTTTGGAAGTGAAAGATCTGAGCATGAGTCCTGAATTTATCAGCCTTGTGTCTTTGGATGTCTTGCCATTGCCCAAGTTTTATTTTAAGATGGAAATAACTGTATCCCCTAGTTTAGATGATAATGAGTAGGTTAAATGAGATAATGAGCCTCTTAGCACAGAGGCTTTCATATAGTAAGGGCTCAATACATGTTATTGATGATTTCCAATGGCTCATATACCTGCTAGAGCAGGGTTTCTCAACCACGTGATTAGACCTGATAACCCTTTCTTATCAGGGACCATTCTGTGCAGTGTAGGATCTTTAGCAGCAACTCTGGCCCCTTTTTGTACTAGACGCCAGTAACACCCACTGCCCAAGTTATGACAATCAAAAATGTCTCCAGACATTATCAAATGTCCCCTGGGAGCAAAATCAGCTCTGGCTAAGAATCACCGCTCTGGAAATACCACTGTGAGTACAAATGCTAATTACAGTCAAGTAGCCTCCTGACCTTACTTGTTTTGAGCAATTATTAAATGCTATATTGTACATATTTCGTTAGTTTTTAAAAACCTCACCTCCACTCCTCTTCTGATGGCAACAGTACCTTCTTTGTGTCTTCAAAGAACCCTCCTCATTGTATTTGTACCCTGTGAGCTTTGTGTAAAGTGCGGTGCTTGACACATAGTATATATAATGGTCAGCAGATAGTAGTAGAGATACCTCTCTTCTGCTGAGATAGTGTGGGGAGATCTCGAAGCTCCTGAAAGTCACCATATGAGGCTGGAATGAACCTATTTTAGAAGAAACAGAACTGTCAAATGAAACCTAGGATCACCATTTGGACACTGAGCCAAGCCAAGGCTGAAGCCATCTCTACTCCTCAGACTTTGAGTTTATATAAGTCAATGAATTTCTTTTCAGTGCCAGTCTGGGTTGATACAACTGCCTAGTACCTGCCAGGCACTATTCCAGGTGACTTTACCTGTGCCTTTATTTAATCTTCATAGCAACCTTGTGAGATAAGTAATATATGTGTTCCCAATTTACAGGTGGCAATGAAAAGAAGCCCAGTGAGTTAGGTGACATATCCGTGTTCCCACAGCTAGTGACAGAACTGTAATTTTACTTCATTTCCTCCAACTTCCAGTTCAATTTATTACACATGTTCCACTACCAGCTTGGGTGGTGTGAAATGGGGCCACTGAGCAGGAATAACACTCAGTTCTAATTCTAAGAGAGGCTGAATATGAGCATAACTTTGTCCAAGAAAGACTCCCTGTGTTCTAGAGGATATTGCTAAGTGTTTGCAGATGCCTTTTGAATATGTGAAAACTATTTACTTAGATAGCTCCTGCTCACTTCTTGATGTGAGAGAGGGGGGAAATTATACTGGTTACTATAAAACTGCTTCATTTCAACATATCCAAAATTAGCCAAAGAAAAAATTATCTTCACTAATAAAGCAAGGCAGACATGAAAGCTTCATGCTTGGTGGAACACGAATTATCTTATCCTGAGCATCTTGATGGTAACTATAAAAATTCATCTTTATTTGAGTTTCAGGTAAAATATAAAATAGTAATTTTGCCTTGCATTGAACACTGTATCCCACAAGCCCAAGTTCTGCTCCGAAAGTAATCATCATAGAATTCCAAGAAAGGTTAAGAATTTTATCCAAGGTTAGCAGCTAGCAAAAACTAGAAATTACTCAGAGTCTCTCTAAATTCTGATTCAGTGCTTCGTATACTATGCCATGCTGTTTGAGAAATGAGTAAGATCCTAAGCACTCAGCTTCCACACTTTCCTTTCTGACCATTCAGTCTCAAGTTTGCACCAGCCCTGCAAAACATGACCAATGCATAAGAAATAATGCTATTCAAAATCAATACATATTCTATGTCCCTACAATATTGGAAGTATAACACTGAGTGACCTGGATTGTTAATATTATAGTCATCTAACCACTGGAGTTCTTGATGAAATATGCAAATGGACTGACCACAAAGGGGTCATCAAAGTCATGGAATAAAACACTTATGTCTTCCAAGTCAGCCTTTTGGTGAAAACCATTGAAATAATTCTGGGATTTATGTCACCAATATATCTTTTCATCCACCATTGTTTCACTTGAGCTGGTGCAATATCTCCCACATCCATATATCTGTCCCACTATCCTACTGTTCACAATGTGGTCAAAGTGACCTTTATAAAATACTAACACAATTACATCACATACACACGCACACCATATACACACATTTCATACACACACAGAGACTCGAACAAACATACCTGCCTTCAAATCTCAATGGTTTCCAACAGCACTTAGGAGAAATATTAACATCTTTTAAGTAATCACCTAAATCCCTAGCAGTTCTATTAGATTTCAATATAAATGAAGTAAATGTTTGCAAGATATGTATAGTATTCATTTTATACTTGGAAAATTAATAAGATAATATGTTTTTCAAGTTTAAAATAGATATGAGATACTAATAAAGTTTACTAAGGATTTGGTCTTCAAACACTACCATAAAAAGCTATATGCTTATTCTACTAATGTTTCCTGTAAATAGTAAATCAAAAAATGCTTTAAAAATATTAATAATTGAATAAGTACTGCCCAAAACAGATCCAAAGACTCTTGATCAATGCAGAATTATCTTACACATCAATTTGAAGTATGAATGGGGGTGATATGAGATGTACAGTCATAGAAAAGTCTATTTATATCATAAAACATTGTCTATACTTAGATTTCAATGGTTACAGTTAAGATATAAATAATTTCTGAGACACAAAGGGAAAAAGGTACCAACCTTACCAAAAAAATTATTAATTTTCTATAGGGATTTTCTTTTTTTTGAGACAAGGTCTCACTCTGTCACCCAAGGCTGGAGTGCAATGGCACGATCTTAGCTAACTGGAGTATCAACCTCCCAGGCTCAAGTCATCCTCCTACCTTGGTCTCTGGAGTAACTGAGACCACAGGTGTGTGCCACTATGCTTGGCTAATTTTTTTTTTCATTTAATTAGCTTTTATTTTTTTGTACCATATACCTAGTAATGAATAGGTATTCTTATTTTCCTTTTTAAAAAACTTCTGTTTTAAGTTCAGGGGTACATGTGCAGGATGTACAGGTTTGTTACATAGGTAAATTTGTGTCATGGTGGTTTATTGTACAGATTATTTCATCATGCAGGTATTAAACTTAGTATCCATTATTTATTTTCCTTGATCCTCTCCCTCTCCCATCCTCCACCTTCAGATAGGCCCCAGTGTATGTTGGTCCCTTCTACATATCCATGTGTTCTCATAATTTAGCTCTCACTTATAAGTGAGGACATGCAGTATTTGGTTTTCTGTTCCTATATTAGTTTGCTAAGGATAATGGCCTCCAGCTCCATCCATGTCCCTGCCAAGAACATGATCTCATTCTTTTTTATGGCTGCATAGTGTTCCATGGTGTATATGTATTAAATTTCTTTATCCAGTCTATCCTTGATGGGCATTTGGGTTGATTCCATAGTTTTTGCTCCTGTGAATAGTGCTATGATGAACATGCATGTGCATGTGTTTTTATAGCAGAGCAATTCTGGAGAGATAGGGTTTCCCTATGTTGCCCAGCCTGGTCTCAAACTCCTGGGCTCAGGCAATCCCCCCATCTTGGCCTCAAGAATTGCTTGGATTACAGGCATGAGCCACCATTCCTGGCCTGGGATTTTTCTTGTAAGAAGAATAAATAAGCAATTCTCACAAAATAAGAACGTTGCTTTAAACATTAAAGGTTTACTTTTTGTGATAACTTTTATAGTCTTTGGAAGATTTACCAACTTGTGTCTAGGTACTTAAACATAAAATAAACCAGAAAAGAGCTGTATAAAAAGTATAAAGTAAAAACCTTCCCAGATAGTTGTAAGAACATCCAATTGACCGTATTTCTGAAATGTAAATTTTAAATAATTGGGCTTTGATTAAAATGGAATGAACAGATTAGTCGGAGGTGACCACTACTGTTATCTATTCACATGGATTGGGGTGTTTAGAACTCCCGTTTTTACTTTCTTTCCATCGGGAATCACATTCCTGTTAGGAATGGCTGTCTGCTTTTACAAACAATTGTTGTTTAATACTTTCTATTTGAGTGTAATGTCGGACCATATACAGAAGAACTTACATTTCTTAAAATTTAGTCATTTAAAATTCTAAAATATAAAATTTATCTGCAGTGTTCCAAAATGAAGCCAAAATTCTGAGGGAAAAGTGAAGGACAAGGAAAATAGGATTCTGACTAGAGAAATGCTTTTGTAGATAGCAATCAACCCATATATTATTGGCACTATTTTATCTCTCCCAGATTAACCCCAAAAGAAAAAGAGAAAACCCTGAAAGTGCCTAGCAGGTATCACAAAGGGCAAGTTTTAGCATTAATCTCTTTCAATATTCATGGGGAATCCTTACACTGTAAGCCAAATAGATAAAACTCAAGAAATTGCAGCTGGTAAAAAGTCCACAGACCCTCATATTAATCCACCATGGTTAGCTCAGATGAGGAAATACATATGAAATAACAATATGGAAGTTTTCCAAAATCAAGAAGCTGGTCTCTGTTCAGCTTGACCCAGGAAATAGTACATTTTAAACATTTTTAACCTTGCTCGACTTCAGTTTGTGGTATGGAATCAAACTGTGTAATGAAATTTTCTATCATGTTTGTGAAGCATTAGAATCTTCCTCAGGGAAAGAGCCATGTTGAATATGTAAATATTTACAGGACCCCTCATATTACATAATCGCAACTCTGAATTTCTTCAAGTATACTTCAGTTGGGTATCATGTATAAACCTACCACCTCATATGATACAAGCCTGGTAAAAATGAACAACAACAACAAAAAAAAAAAAAAAAAAAAAAAAAAAAAAAAAGAAAAAGAAAAATAGTCATTAAAAGTAATTAAACTCACCTCCCTGCCTCAAAAGTGAACCACGTAGTATCACGTCCATACCGCCGCAAGGCGCTTAGCGGCCAAGAGATGAGTTTGACTCTGGGATTCTGGACGTCCCAAAGACAGATATACTCATATGTAATCTGCAAGGCACATTCGCCATGTACATCTAAGTTAGGAGATGGCATCAAATACACATTGAATCTCTCTGGGAGAAAAACAAAAGGTTAGTCTAAAATCCCCAGGAATAAAACATCAAAGACATTGTAGGAACATAGAGGCATTTAAAAACAATTCAAGTTAATATTCTAGATTTCAGTTGCATTTTCAAAAAGATAAACCTTTTCCATAAAATAACAGACCCAGAAAATGATTTCTTAAATGCAGACCCTATTAAGTAACATAATAATGATACAGCCTGTCAACATACACTAAGCGCTGTTTACATGAGCAAAGACCAATTTTAGAATTTTTAAATTTGCATAATAAAAAATGTGTATGCCAATAAAAGACTAAAGCAATGAAACCATTAAAAGCAATTTTTTTTTTCCTGCAAAGAAGACATTAACTAGATCCACACTTTTGTGCTCACAAAAGATGCAGTTGGAAAACAATTATGTCATGGTTTCATGATATTAAAGTTAAGTTAATCAACTTGTAATTTCTATAACTAAATGAATAAAACTGTATCCCAAATTATTTAAATAAAGATCCACAGTAATACTATGCACTTAACTGGCCAACAATTTGGGGAAATGCCAATACATATATTTGAACTAGTTTTAACATAGAGCTTTCTTTAGCCAAATACTGGAAAGAAATATTCATTTCATATTTAGATAATTGCTAAAATGCAACCAAGATTATTCTCCATAAACTGCTTGGCTGATTACTGCAATCTAATTTTCATCCCTGCAGATACAGGGATGTTTTTGTTATAATACCATATTTCTGTTAAATTTCTGGAAAATTCATTAAGAAGTATTAGAGTCAAAGTTTTTAAGTGAACCATGAATAAAAATATTACTATTGCAAGTATTTTCCACCTATGCATCATTTTGGTAGACTGCCTACATCTGCCATTGTGACATTAACAATTGTATATTAGCAGTATTCTAAATACATTGTTTTATAATAAAATAGTCATTTGAATTTTCATAGATTTTAGTTGAATTAAGTAAATACTAATGCCGAGATTGTGTTCATGAAATGTTCCGCCATCTACTATTCAAAAATTTTAAATTATTTTATACTTTCAATAAGCAAATATTTGTTGATTTCTAGTAACTCTTTAAAAATGTATATATTCTAATTGAGCATATTCCTCCTGTGACAGTTCCAAGTAAGAACGACTGTCTATATTAAGTAAAAAGAGAGACCATTATCAATTTATTTGCTTAGAAGTTCTATAAGTCCTGCCTCACCCAAGAATAATAACAGGGAAGAAGTAGGGAAAAAAATTAATAAAATTTTAAAAAGAATAACATTAATAGTGATGGAGTGTCCATTTTAATTGCAATCACTTGAAGTCATACTAATTAACATTGTAAAGGGCCTGAGAGGGCATAATTGAATTTATAATAATCCCTGATACTTGTAGACCAGAGGTACTGTTTCCATTTAACAGAAGAGGAAACTGAGGCACAGAAAATTGACATGAAAAAGGTATCTCCTAAGCACTGCCAATTCTTAAATTCAGATTGTGATGCTGTCAGGGTACTACTTCCCAGATATAAATCTGTGAAAAGTGCTGATCTGACCACTCGGGGTGAAAAAAAGAATAGTAATCAAAACCTGCCAGTTTTCTTTATGCTTGGCTCCCAGGTATCCTCTCTGCCTGGGGCATCCTGATTTAGTGAACCAGAGAAGGAGCAGTGTAGGGATTAGTTGTGTGACCCCATCAATAACTTAATTTCTATGTAGCTCAATTTTCCAATCTACAAAGAGGTTCCTCCGAATTATGCAGCACTTCTAGGTCTCAGTCAATAACACCTCTGCGGAGATGGGTTATGGTAGACATGGTGCCTCTTAAACAGTCACAGAGTGTAAATGTGTCATGAAGACAGAGTTCTGGTTGGGAGGGACAGCATTTTTTTACTAACATTGGAGTGTGCACCAACAGAAAGTCAGTACAATTCTGTCTCTGCCACGTCCATAATCAGACCAGATGACCACAGTCCTTTCCAAGCTGACATGCCCTCACAGATCAAGTCAGCCAGCTAAAGCAGAACTCTGCGATCTGATCTACCTTGTCCCTAGGCTCAGCTGTTAGGGGACAAAGAAATGATTCCTCACTTCCAGGTTTGTTCTGCAAGTCAACATTGATTTTTGCCAAAGTGTTTGTGAATATTTTGGTCATTATTATTTTAAATGATTTATTCCCAGATTGAGTGCTGAGCTGAGTCAGCTCAGGTGTTTCAATAAAATATATATTTTTTTAATTACAGATTTTTAGATGGGTTTAAATTTGATGAAATATTCATGAAGTTTGAAGTATACTGAAAGCATTGGAAAGCTGTTGCTAACATTTTAAGTGAAAAAGCCAAGACCAAAAAATGCCCATGACATTTTAAAATCTGTGCACTGCAAATATGAGCCCAATGATACAGTCTAGAATCAAACACCAGTGAGTTAACACAATTGGAGCAAGGTCTTTAGTTCCTCTTAATTTTAGTTTCCTCATCTGCAAAACGAAGGGAGTAATTATACCTATATTATAGGGCTGCTGTGAAATGTATAATAAATAATCTGAGATGAATGGATCATCTTCCACCAAACTGGCACATAACAGGTTCCCAAAAATTTCAAACTGATATTATTAATGTAGATATATTCATTTTATGAATTGGAAAAAAAATAAGAAAAAAATACACTGAAATGTTAAGACAGGTTGTGAATTTAGATAAAAGGTGGTTTTATTTATTTCTTTATACGTTATTTATTATTTTGAGATGGAGTCTCGCTCTGTCACCCAGACTGGGGTGTAGTGGCACGATCTCTGCTCACTGTAACCTCTGCCTCCCGGGTTCAAGTGATTCTCCTGCCTCCCAAATAGCTGGGACTTCAGGCACGTGCCACCATGCCCAGCTAATTTTTGTATTTTTAGTAGGGGTGGGGTTTCACCAGGCTGGTTTCAAACTCCTGACCTCATGATCCGCCCATCTCTGCCTCCCAAAGTGCTGGGATTACAGGCATGAGCCACCGTGCCCCGCCCTATTTCCTTATACATTTTTATACCCCCAAAACTTTACGTAATGAAGATGTCCTATGTTTCATTATATAAAAGCATAAGCAGTTTTGAAAGAGAGAGAAGAGAATTTTCTTTACATACCACTCTGTTCTCTTTCAACCCCAGTGGCCAGTAAGTCAGGCTCTCCAAGGCTGATGTCATTGATCCGTGTTCCTACACACTCCATCTGGAGTACTTTGCACCACTCATCGGCCTCAAGATCTGTGGAAATGTCCAAAAGATTAATCTGTGTGTCCAGCACCCACTCAGAATCTAAAAGCAAAAGCCCGCAGCCCTGCCGGAGACAAACCTGATTCACAAGCGAAAGTCTTGGAAGTATCGTCATTGAAATAAATCCCTATGGCATGTTTCTTGGTGCTCTTTGGCAATCGAGCTACGTTCTTCACATTGTTGAGTTCTGTGACCTGAAAATGAACAATCAGAAGTTTGATCCACGCCCTGAATGAATGTCTCCAGTATACAACACCAAAAGTGAGGCACAGAAATCAGTATGGCACATCACAGCTGCACACAAGCTGTTGAAAAGTGCCTACTATCTGAAAGCTAAGATGTATTTAAGGGAATTTAGAGTGATCTGTAACACACAGCAAGGATGGTTAACAAATTATCTTACTTATTAAATTTTTGGAAGTGTGTTATGTGGAACAGGCTTAAAACTTCACAGAGGTAGAACATTTTAGTTTTTCTTCTTTCGTGAGTTTTTTTTTTTTTTTCTTTCCCCGGCATAGCTCAGCCGGGTTCAAAACTTTCTTGAGTTCTTCTAATCCTCTCAAAGACTCCACCTGATCAATAGTTCTTATGTCTGTTTCAGTCACTGTGGACAGCCTTCTTTCTCAGCCAACTGCAAAAGCCTCTAAATATTCCATTCCCCCAGAGCACTCCTCATGTAGTGTCTTAAACACATCAAACAAAGGAAGAGAAGGGAAGAGTGGTCCAATTCATTACTAGATTATTCCACTCTTGGCCAGTCAGATATAGAGCATCAGGAGTCTCAAAAATCACCCCTGACTTGAGGTCCAAATCATAGTCAGTGCATAATGAATTTGGTTTTCCAAATATTTTCCCACTGTCTCTGATTTATTCCTAGCTCCTTGATGGTCATGGGGCCTCTGTTTTAGACTCTGAGAACACTACCCAGTGCCACTGCGTTACTAGCAGAAAGGAAAGCTGTCCCCACTGGACAGTCTCTCTCTCCCATAATCCCTTGACTCTTTAACACTTTTGTAAACCCTTCCCTGCCCACGAAGTGTCTTGGCTCATTGTGTTTCCACAGTGGTCGTCCCTCCTCCAGTTACATCCACATCCTCGGCTGCGCTGGAGGTTTGGACTATTTGGGTCGTGCCTGAGAGAAGGCTTAGGTGGCTTCAGGGTTAAGTATTTACAAGATCAATAGCCTTTCACACTGACAAGTTTAACCTCCCTTTCGTATATCTCTTTTGTGCTGTTATACAAAAGAATCTGCTTTCCATCCATCTTTGCCTGCACTGATGCTGTACTGTTTCTCTCATCTATTACTCTAAATTCAATAAATGCCTAGCTCAAGAAGTAGGTGGGAAAAGAAATATCTGCCACACACACACTAATCTGATTATTTCATTTCTCTGCTACTTAACCTCCATCAGCCCTTTTTATAGTATAAATGCAAATTTCTTAGCATGAAATAGTCACACCACCGCTCCTCAAATGCTGCCCAGACCAGTCATGTCAGTGACTCAGCACCATGTATCTTATTCTCCAACTATACCAAGTTCCACAGAGCTCACCAAATACAACTGTTGATTTATTATTATTTTTTTGCCACTACCCCAATTCAAGCCACTAACATCTTGTCACAACTACCTATTGGTCTTTCCACTTCCACTTTAATCCCCATTAATGCATGCTGCACATAGCAGATTGTGTTTTTCAGAACGTAAGTCTTGAAACATTTCTATGCATAAACAGAACATTTCAATGAGTTCCCATTGCCCTTGGGACAAAAGTCTGCCTCCTTGGAATGACCACGAGGAACCCCTGTGGTCTCCCCCATGCTATCTCAACAGTGTCCTCTCTGTACCTTTCCCATGTGCTCTGTGTCTCAGCCACAGTGGACTTTGTTCAGTTCCCAGAAGACACTACAGTCCTCCTGGCACAGAGCCTTCTCTGCCTCTTCTTACCTCACTCCCATTCCCACATGGGTCTCAGTTTAAATCTCAGTTACCCACAGAGGTCCTACTGGATAGCTCCCATCCTAACACCTAGTCAGTCTCAAGGCTATATCATCCAATGATGACCTACACCTTTCCTATGGGCTATTGGTTTCACACCCATCTTGCCTAAAAAGTGAGAGTTACATAGAGCAGGGATATTATTTTTATTTTTATTTTTTTCCTCATCATTGTGTTACAGAGCCCCTCACATAGTGAGAACTCAATAATTATATGTGGATTATATGAATGAAAGACCCAACTCATCCATAAATTTATTCGTATGATGCTTCTGGAAGGCAAATACCTCTCTCTCTCCTGCTTCTTTTCTCCAGGGAAATTCCATTTTTCCCTTAAGATCCACTTCCTCTGGGAAACATGCCGTGACCTTAGTGTCAACTAACTATTCTCTTTCCTATGTTCTCAGGTATGCTACAGAAAACTCTATTATCTGTTGTTCTTAATCTGTTTCTCTCTCCAGCTCCCAGATAGACTTGAGTTGCCCAGCAGTGACCTACTGAAGGGCCAAATCAATGAAAACAATCATACTGAGGCCAACATGCATTGGTCCCCCACACATATGCCACATAACATGCTTAGATTGTTTTGTTTTGTTGTTTTTTGTTTGTTTGTTTTTGAGATGGAGTCTCTCTCTGTCGCCCAGGCTGATCTTGTCTCACTGCAACCTCCACCTCCCAGGTTCAAGTAATTCTCCTGCCTCAGCCTCCCAAGTAGCTAGGATTACAGGTGCATGCCAGCATGCTCGGCTAATTTTTTTGTATTTTTAGTAGAGACTGGGTTTCACCATGTTGGTTGGCCAGGCTGGTCTTAAACTCTAAACCTCAAGTGATCTGCCCACCTCAGCCTCCCAAAGTGCTGGGATTACAGGCATGAGCCACCGCTCTCAGCCAGGCCAGCATTTTTATAGAGAATATCTCATTTGATCCTCATAAAAACTCTGTGAAATAAGTATTATTATTATCACCATTTTACTGATGAGGAAACTAGGCTGCAAAAGGTTAAAGTCATACAACCAAGTTCACAGCTTAAACATATGAAGCAAACTGACCCTAAGGCCCAGACATTTAACTCATCTGAAATAATAATGACTAACCAAAAACTTTCAACGAGAGGATCTTTAGCCCCTGAACGCCACCTCTCATTTTAAGACCTTCTTCTTTTCAATATGGTTAGAAATTGAGGTGGAAGTAGACCTCAATTTCTGTGCTAGCTTTATTCTGACACTCTAGAGAGACACTATTTAAGAGTAGTCCACCCCAGCCTGAAACACAGCAACAACTTTGAAACACGTGACTTCATTACATACCCATTAAGGGCAAAGAGGAAGAGACAGTCACCTGAAATAGTCAGGAAATGTAGAGGGAATTGTATGAGTCAGAACACAATTACCCATTTAGGAAATTGGTTTAGGAAATCAGCAACTGAACACCCCTGCTCAGGAGAAGCAAGTGACTGTTCCCAGAGCAGACAGGGTCATAATTTTATTGGTCAAAGGACAATCAGGTTTCAAAGCAACTGTCTCTGTCTCTACCGCAGAACTATACCTCAGTGAGCATGTGTGTGCGCGCACACACACACACACACACACACACACAATACACAAGCCTTGCAATCTACACTAATTCATAATGTCATAATGGAAACTTCCTCAAGGTACATGCTAAAGTAATAATTATGATAACTAAATTTTGCAGAGATATTTACAAGTCATATAAGACTTTTCCAAGATGTATTGATTGCCACTACCATTCCATTTTGCAAATGATAAAACCAAGGCAAGACAGAACAGTCCTCTTAAAAAGAAATCTGCCTTACAAGATACGCTAAATGATGTCCTTCAAGTTGAAATGAAAGGACACCAGATAGTAACATGAAAGCAAATGAAAATATATAACTTAGTGGTAAAGGTGTGTGTGCGTGTGTGTGTGTGTGTGTGTACACATACACAAATACATATTGTAGTACTATAACACTGTATTACATGTAACATTACAAATATATAAACAGCTTTTAATTTTGATACAGAAATGAAAAAAGTATAAAAACTATAAAATTATGTTAATAGATACATAATATAAAAAGATGTAATTTGTTATAACAATAATATAAAGAGCCTAGTGGAATAGCACCATTTTTGTATGTGATTGAAGTCAAATTGTTATCATCTTAAAATAGATGATCATAACTATCAAATGAGTTACATAAGCCCCACAGCAACCAGAAGGAAATACCTATAGGAGGCACACAAAAGAAAATGAGACAGGAATGAAAATTGGACCCTAAAAATTTTTTTAAATCACAAATAAGATAGCAAGAGAAAAAGATAAAGACAAAAGAGCTAAACAGAAGACAGAAAACAATAAAATGATAAAAGTAAGTAATTTCCTATCAATAGTTATTTATTTATTTATTATTTTTTAAACAGAGGCTAACTCTGCCACCCAGGCTGGAGTGCAGTGGTGTGATCGCGACTCACTGCAATCTCTGCCTCCTGGGTTCAAGTGATTCCCTGCCTCAGTCTCCCAAGCAGCTGGGACTACAGGTCTGCACCACCATGCCTAATTTTTTTATTTTTGTATTTTTAGTAGAGACAGGGTTTTGCCATGTTGATCATGCTAGTCTTGAACTCCTGACCTCAAGTGAGCCACTCACCTTAGCTTCCCAGAGTGCTAGGATTACAGGTATGAGCCACCATGCCTGGTTCAGTAATTACTTTAAGTGGAAACAGATTAAACTGCCCTATCAAAAGAAAAATTAAAAACCAGGTCCAATTATATGCTGCCTACAGAAGACTCGCTTTAGATTTAAGGACACACACAGGCTGAGAGTGAAAGGATGGAAAAAGATAACCCATATAAACAGCAATCAAAAGAAGAGTTGGGGTGGCAATACTTAGATAAAATAGGCTTTAAGTTAAAAACTATCATGAGAGACAAAGAAGGACACTACAATGATAAAAAGGTGAACTCACCAGTAAAATACAGCAATTATAATATATATGTATCCCATACTAGAGCAACTATATCAAGCAAACACTGATTGATAGAATTGAAGAGAGAAAAAGAAAGCAACATAATAATAGTAGGAGATTTCAATACCCCATTTTCAATAATGGATAGGACATCCAAATGGAATATGAATGAGAAAACAGAGTGCTTGAACAATACTGAAGACCAATTAAACTTGACAGACAACTACAGCCAATAGCCGCAGAATATACTTTCTTCTTAAGTGCACATAGGAGAGATCGTGTGTTAGGTAACAAAACAAGTCTTAACGAATTTAAGTATCTTTCCCAACCACAATAGAATAAAACTAAAAAACAATAACAGAATTAAGTATCTTTTCCAACCACCAAGGAATAAAACTGAAAAACAACAGAAGGAAAACTGAAAAAAAATCACAGTATGTGGAAATTAAACAGCACAATCTTGAACAACCAATAGATTACAGAAGGAATCAAAAGGGAAATTGGAGAATATCCTGGGCTGAATGAAAACAAATACATAGCATACTAAAATTTGTGTGAAGTAGCAAAATCGGTATTAAGAAAGAAGATTATAATGGTAAATGCCTACAATAAAAAAGTCGAGAGACCTCACATAAACAACCTAAATTTACACCCCAAGGAACTAGGAACAGAGCAAACTATGCCCAAAGTAGGAAGAAGAAAGGAAATGGTAAAAATTAGGTTAGAACTAAGTGAAATGGAGAATAGAAAAGTACTAGGACAAAACGGTGAAACCAAGAATTGATTTTTTGAAAAATCAATGAAATCGACAAACAGGTAAGTTAAGAAAAATACGTGAAGACTCTAATCAGAAATGAAAGGAGATACTACAACTGATGCCACAGAAACGAAAAGGACAATAAGACTACCATGAACAATGATACACCAAGAAAAAGTCAACAGCTTGGATAACCTAGAAAAGATTGATAAATTTCTGGAAATATACAACCTATCTCGACTGAATCATGAAGAAACAGAAACCTGGAACAAATGTGTAACTATTATTAAGGGAGTCAATAATTAATCATACGTCTTCCAACAAAGAAATACACAGGATCAGATGGATTTACTGTTGTATTCTACCAAACATTTAAAGAAGAAGTAATGCAAATTCTTCTTAACCTAACACTTTCAAATTCATTGTGTGAGGCCATCATTACTGTGATATCAAAGCCAGATGACACTACAAGAAAAGAAAAATACAGGCCAATATCATTGATGAATATAGATGCAAATTTCTCAACAAAATACTAGCAAACTGAATTCAGCAGCATATTAAATGGATAATGTATGATGATCTAGTGGGATTTATCTCTCAGATGCAAGGGTTCTACATAGCAAGATAGATCAACTGATACACCACATTAACAGAAGAATGGATGAAAGGTATATCATCACCTCAACAGATGTAGCAAAAGCATTTGACAAATTTCAATACATTTCATGATAAAAACATTCAACAAAATAGGAATAAAGAAAAATTACTTCAACATGATGAAGACCATATATAAATGGTTCTTATATAACATCATACTCAATGGTGAAAAACAGAAACTTTTTTTTTCCTAAGATCAGGAGCAAGGCAAAAGGTGCCACTGTCACCACATTTATTCAACAAGGTAATAGAATTCCTAGCTAGAGCAATTAGACAAGAAAGAGAAGTAGAAGGCATCAATATCTGAAGGGAAGAAGTAAAATTATCTCCATTTGCTGATGACATCATTTTATATGTAGAAAACCCTAAAGATTCTACCCAAACACAAAAAGTTAGAATAAACAAATTCAGCAAAATTGCACAATACAAAATCAACATGCAAAAATCAGTTGTATTTCCATACACTAATAATAAACAATTGCAAAATAAAATTAAGAAAATAGTATCATTTCCTATTGCATCAAACAAAAACACAAAATATTTAGGAATATACTTAACCAAGTAGGTAAAATATTTGTTCACTGAAAACTAGAAAACACTGAAGAAATTAATTTCAGATAAATGGAATTGCATTCTGTTTTTATAGATTGAAAGACTTAATATTGTTAAAAATTCCCATACTATCTAATCTACAGATTCAATGTAATCTCTACCAAAATCCCAGTGGCTTTTCTTTTTCAGAAATAGGAAAACCAATGCTAAAATTCATATGAAAACACAAAGAACCTTATATATTCAAAACAATCTTAACATAAAAGAACAAAGCCAGGCTTGCTTCAAAATATACTACAAAGCTACAATAATCCAAATAATATGGTACTGGCACATAGGCGAACATATATGCACATGGAACAAAAAGAGATCCAGGAAATAAATTGATGTTTATACAATAAAATGGTCTTTCACAAGGGTGCCAAGTTTACATAATGTGAAAATGATTTTCATCACTTTCAACAAACGATGCTACAAAAATAATGAAATTTTACCGTTAATTCACCATAAACAAAAATCAATTCATAATGGATTAGAGACTTGAATCTAAGATCTGAAGCTATAAAACTTTTAGAATAAAACAGGGGGAAAAACCTTTATGACAGTGGTCCTGACAATGATTTCTTGGATATGAGACCCAAAGAGCAGGCAATGAAAGCAAATACAGGTAAGTAGAAATACATCTAACTAAAAAGTTTACACATAGAAAAGAAACAACAGGCTGGGCGCGGTGGCTCACGCCTGTAATCCCAGCACTTTGGGAGGCCGAGGCGGGTGGATCACGAGGTCAAGAGATCAAGACCATCCTGGTCAACATGGTGAAACCCCGTCTCTACTAAAACTACAAAAAATTAGCTGGGCATGGTGGCGTGTGCCTGTAATCCCAGCTACTCAGGAGGCTGAGGCAGGAGAAAACTCTGTCTCAAAAAAAAAAAAAAAAAAAAGAAAGAAACAGCAGAGTGAAAAGGCAATCTACAGCATGAGAAAAATATCTATAAACTATATACTTGATAAGGGGTTAATGGCCAAAATATACAAAAAATATGTAGCAAAAATAATAAAAAAATAAATAAGCCAATTTTAATAAGACAAATGTCTATTCAATAATAGACATTTCTCCAAAGAAGACATACACTGACCAATAGATACATGAGAAGAATCTCAATGTCACTAATCAGAAAAAGACAAATGAAAATGATAACCACAACCTCATAGCTCAAAGGATGGTTATTATCAGAAAAAAACACCCCACAAACCTAAAAGATAACAAGTGTTAGTAAGGTTGTGGAGACATTGGAACCTTTATGCATTTTTGATGGGAATGTAAAAAGGTGCAGCCACTTATGGAAAAAGTGTGGAGGTTCCTTAAAAAGTTAGAAACAGACTACCATAGGATTCAGTAATCCTGCGTCCGAGTTTTTATTCAAAAGAATTGAAAACAAGGTCTTGAAGAAATCTTTTCACTTCCATGTTCATGGCAGCATTATTCACAATAGTCAAAACAGGGAAACAACCTAACTATCCATTGACAGATAAATGGATAAAGAAAATGTGATATATGCATACAATACACTATTATTCCACCCTAAAAAAGAAGGAAATTCTGTCATATGCTCCAACATGAATGAACCTTGAAAACATTATGCTATGTGAAGTAAGACAATCACAAAAGGACAAATACTGCATGGTTACCACTTATATGAGGTTATCTAAAGTAGCTAAGCTCATAGAAGCAGAAAATAGGATGGTGTTCCAGGGGCTGGAAAGAGAGGGGAATAGGAAGTTGCTGTTTAATGAATATAGAATTCTAGTCACACATGATAAAAAAAAAAAAAAAAGCCCTGGAAATCTGCTGTAAAACAATGTACATGTAATTAACAATACTGCACTATACACTTAAGAGTTTGTTAAGTGGGTAGATCTTCTGTGTTTTTTAACCACTTGGTCCACCCCCCTGCCAACACACACACACACACACACACACACACACACACGCACACTTGTAGGCAGCAAACGATATCCAGAATTTTAAAATATTATTTTCTATCCATTGTATTTTTTCTTGTTAATTTCTATTCATGGCAAATAATACTTTTCTTGTATTAATGGTAATATGGTAATAATAAAGATTTCT
>NW_016107414.1:4140143-4157901 GCF_001604975.1 Cebus imitator
TTGAGATGGCATTTCACTCTTGTTACCCAGGCTGGAGTGCAATGGCGCGATCTCGGCTCACCGCAACCTCCGCCTCCGGGGTTCAGGCAAATCTCCTGCCTCAACCTCCTGAGTAGCTGAGATTACAGGCACACGCCACCATGCTCAGCTAATATTTTGTATTTTTAGTAGAGACGGGTTTTCACCATGTTGACCAGGATGGTCTCAATCTTTTGACCTCGTGATCCACCCGCCTCGGCCTCCCAAAGTGCTGGGATTACAGGCTTGAGCCACCGTGCCCGGCTAAAGTTTTCTCTTATTGTAAATTTATTTAAACAAAAACCAAGCTGATTTAAAACAAAATATAAATAAGACTAAAGGTGATAGTCATTATGGCAAAAATAATAAATAAATGACAAATGACTAAAAGTCAGGAAAGATACTGTTAACTGTTGTTATGAAATTGACTTTCTTATCGTTTAATTTCCTGCCGAGTCAAGGTGCAACAGATAAATAACATCGTATAATCACCTAGAAGAAGTCTCTGTTGCTTAGCAGAGGCATGACAATAGATTTTAACAAAAAACTGAGTGACAATCTTGTTCCCATTTGATATCTTAAAGACCATCTATCTCAATGGGGCCATTTGTTTTCCTTGTGCTTTTTCGCCCATTTCACAATTGTATTTTGTAAGCAACGGAGAAAATAAAGCATTTCAAGCTCCATGACTGAAACCCGAAATATGTCTGAGAATTATGATTTAAAGGACAAAACGGCTGTTACAAAGAAAGGTCTAAAGGAGATGCAGTTATAAATTTTCATTATTAACGGACAGAGTTCTGATAACAGAAAAGAAAGGTAAGTCAAATTTTATTATTAAAAATGATGTGTAAATGGTTATTCATTTGTAGCTATCCTTGTATATGATCTTTTCGCCCAAACAACAGCAGACCAAATTAGAAAACCAAAATAACTTCTGTGTATTTTCTGGGCAGTTACCTGTCTGGTAATTCTTTCAATTTAATCATTTGACTCTTCTCAAATTCTCAACTTTCTTTTCTTTTTTCAGGATATATTTAGGCTTACTGGCTCTAGAGTTCTTTCTCTTGAAATGGAACTAAAATTTGTAGCTATCAAAGAAGACCAGAAGTGTCTATATGGCTTACTAAAAATGTCAACATTAGGACCTTTGAAATACTTGAATTTCTCCAAAATTCGGGCATTTGATTTCAAAATCCCAGATTAACTTTATATTTAATCTGGTTTTGGACATCCTGAAGTAATTCCTTACAGAAATTATCATAAACTACCTAGGAATTCACATAAGATAATGGTAAAAGGTAAAGAACTTTGAATGGGAGGTATTTAATGCATGAAGTAAATGCATGATCCAACTTGTGATCATGGAGGTTGGAAAAGATTCAGTAAAGATAAAGCTTGGCAAAAATGATTCTCTCCCCAGTATTCAAGGGTATTTAATTCTGCAGCTCACAGTAACCTTCATTTTCTGTCCTTGATTGAGTTATTTATCAAGAATCATTCATTCCCTCTCAGCCCTTGCAACTTGCTTCCTATGACTTTAGACCTGTCCATGCAACTTGCTTTGGCCAATAGAATGTGAACTAACATGCCTTAAGTACACGTAATTAGATCAGTCTCTCCCTCCATGAGTTTCAACTTTCCACCATGAGAACAACATTGCCCTCCTTCCTGGATTTCTGAACAGACAGGTGAATCTCAGCTGAGTTGAACTAATCCAGGTGTATTCAGTACACTCACAGCTAATCAATCCAGACCCCTCATGTAACAAGAGCGAGAGACAAAGATGTGTTGCTGTAAACTGTTAAGATGTTGGAATTATTGCCATGGCAGACATTGGCTAATACACCCTCTGTTTGATTTACTTTGGGTCTAGGAATTTCAGAGTTTAATCTCAAATCTCATTGTGTGAACAATATTGCTTCTCATATGTAGATTTCCTAGCCAAATATCTAATATCAGGGAAGTCTACTAGAACATTGGCTATCAGTTTTATTTTAGCAGTTGGATCATGTTTTCTTTGAAATTTTGAAAGGAAATCTAACACAGTGTCCCATTACATGGATGCACAGCTAGTATAATAAAGAAATGAATTCCACTCTAATCCTCTTCCCGATAGTAACAATTATAAATCTACTTCTCAAGAAAGGAGCCCATTCACTTTAATCAAACACAGAATACTGAATGATTTTAAAGTGATACTAAATCCTTCGGATGATATGACATCCTTGGTAAACGATTATTAAGTCCATTATAAGTATCAATGAAGTGAAAATCAAAGAAGTAACTTAAGTATAATTTCACAGAAAGGAGGGGATGGAGCCACACTCAAATCTAGAACTTCGGCTTCTAAAACAAGTATGATTTTCCTAATACTACTCTCGATAGCATGTGTTTTTTAAAGATCAAATAACATAATATGAATGAATACATGAAAGGCTGAGTAAATGAGCAAGTGAATAAAATTAAAGATGCAAAGGGTCCTAGGGCAATATGTTAAAGGATATTTCTGCAAATCATAAACTGTATCTTTCAAAGCACATCACTTGGAAGTAGGAAAAAATGAATGCAAATCTCAATTTCTAAGTAAAAATATTTTGTCAATTCAAAAGAAGGCAGTCCGAACTCAACTCATATTTCCTACTTGGACTTTAAGATGTGTAAGAAAACTCAGCTTTTCAAAACCACTTGCTTTTCTGTGGGTATATGCGGCACCATGATTTAAAGCCCAGGCAGGCTACCACGCAAATGAAATTTAAGATACACAGCATAGATATCTGCACGTCAGGTCCTATGGCAAAGCACATACAGTAAAGAACAGAAATCTCAAGACTGCAGTTCAGTGAATCTTCATTTGTGTAGTCACCATACAGAGCAACATATAAAAACAATTTCAGCCAATTCTGCCCTTCCTGGTCATTACTGCCCACATATAAAGCTACCACGCTGATCTCTATCACCATTGATTAGTTGTTTCTTTCAAAAACTTTATATAAATGGAATCAGATCATATTTTTTTGTGTCTGAATTCATTCATCCGATATCATGTCTGTGAGATTCATCCATGCAGTTGAAGTTATAAGAAGTTTTGGCTTCTGTACAATAGTCCATTATGTGAATGACCATTTTATTTATTTAAAATTTGTCTTAAATTTTTGTTTGCTTTCACTTTATATGTATCTCTTATAGAAACGTATAACTGAGTTTAAGAAATACAAAGTTGAATTATTATATTTTTATCCAATCTAAGGCATTGTCTTTTGACATAGATGTTGTCAATTTAAATTAATTATTATGACTGACATTTTGGGAATATTCTCAGACCTCTTTTATTCTTCCTAATTATTTTAATGCTTCTTTAAAAAAGCAAAGGTATTCTTTGTTTTCTGCCTCTGTTCTTTTCTCCAAGAATTCTGTGTTCATTATTTTTTTCCAAAATTTTATTTTTAAGATTTTCAAATACAGAAAAACTAAAATAATAATGCAACAAACACTAATGTAACATCTACTTAGGATGAACAATTATCAACGTTTGCTACTTTTATTTTTTGATTATCCTCTCTTTACATATAAATGTAATAAGTGTTTGTGTGCTGGTGTGTGCTCATAGATGTGCATATACTTGCTTTCGGTTAAATGATTTGAAAGTAAATTATAGGCATTAATATAATTTATCTTTACAACTCCAGCAAATATTTTTTTCACATAATGTGGTTGTCTTGTAATCCCAGCACTTTGGGAGGCCAATGTGGGTGGATCATGAGGTCAGGAGTTTGCATCCAGCTTGGCCAACATGGTGAAACCTCATCTCTACCAAAAATACAAAAATCAGTCAGGCGTAGTGCTGGGCACTTGTAGTCCCAGTTACTCAGGAGGCTGAGGCAGGAGAATCACTTGAACCCAGGAAGTGGAGATTGCAGTGAGCTGAGATAGTGCCACTGCACTCTAGCCTGGGTAACAGAACGAGACTCTGTCTCAAATAAAATAAAATAAAATAAAATAACAGGGTTCTCTCACATTACTTAAAAGCCATTTACACAACTAAGAAAATAGGCAATAGTTCCTTGTATATTTCACTTCCATCCCATATCCCAAGTTCCCTAAAAGTCCACAAAGGTTTTTTAGAGCCATGTTCATCCCTGTCCACCCTCAATCCAATCCAGAATCCCATGAGGATTCATGCCTTGCATTTCTTTGTATCTCTGAGTCATTTTTAAGAAGAGTTCACATTTTGTAAATGATTCCTGCCTGTTGAAAAGATCGTGTCAGTTTTCTTGGGGAATGTTCTATGTTCTAGATATGTCTGTTTTTCCCCAGTGCCCTTAATTTTTCTGTTCCCTGTGCTTCTTCTAAAATGGAAGTTACATTTAAAAGTTTGATGAGATTCAGATAAACATTTTTGTTAAGAACGCTTTGTAAGTGACGCTGAGGACTTCACATGGCATCACATCAGAAGGCCAAGAATGCCGGAAAACCCTCCATGCAATGAGGCTCAGCTTGATCGCTTGGAGTAGCTACCATTTCTCTTTATGGTAAAATAGCAATTTTTCCTCATTGTAATTAGAGCCAGCTGATGTTTTCGTGTCACCTATTTCCTTTTTAATTTTTCCTTTCCTATTTAAGTCTTTATTCCATCTGGCATCCACTTTTAATATGGTATATATAGAAATTCAATACTATTTTTTTCTATAGAGTTTTCCCAGCCATTTCAGCAAACAATCTTAGCATTCACCTAGGGCTCTCCTCTGCATCAAAATGCTATTCTTTTTATTCCCCCATTTGTCCACCTAAGCACACATGTCTATGATTGCCAGGTTCAAGATAAACATTGACTGAGGACATTTTTCCTATTTCTACTCCACAATGCTTGTCACTAATATAATCTGCAGAGATCCAGATTATTACTAGAGTCACTATTGTTATTCAATTTTTAAATTTCAAAAATGTGTAACTGCTGCCTTTAGTCACGTGAGCAAGTTCAACTCTTTAGAGTTTACTCCGCATGCTTCGCTGGCATCAGTGCCCACCATACAGCCCTTGCATGCACAGATATCCTCATCCTCAGTTTTTAACTTAGATGTGTCACTAGGTGCACTGCTATACACACTCAGGTAGCTTCCTCAAGAAAGGAACAGCGGCAGACCCAGGCGCAGTGGCTCACACCTGTAATCCCAGCACTTTGGGAGTCCCAGGTGGGCAGACCTCCCAAGGTAGGGAGTTCGAGATCACCCTGACCAACATGGAGAAACCCCATCTCTACTAAAAATACAAAATTAGCCAGGCATGGTGGGACATGGCTGTAATTCCAGCTACTTGGGAGGCTGAGGCAGGAGAATCACTTGAACCCGGGAGGTGGAGGTTGTGGTGAGCCGAGATCATGCCGTTGCATTCCGGCCTGGGCAACAAGAGTGAAACTCTGTCTCAAAAAAAAAAAAAAAAAAAGAAAAAGGAACAGTGGCATTAAAACATCACATCATCATCAGCGTCTTCATGGGCATTTCAGCAGAAATAGCCAGCTGGCTGTAACCACAAGTCGGAACCATACTTATTGAGGATATGAAAAAAACCAAGCAGAGGTAGATACAGGTGTTTATCTGGTCCAATTGAGAAGGGATATGGGTGATGCTCTGCTTCTCAGTCCTTCTGGTGGCACCTGCATTCCATCATTAGCTGGGCCTTCAAAACTTCCCCAGGCAGCACAGCATCCTTCCTTCAACAGACTTGTGGCAGATGGTGAAGGCAGCCCGGCTCACCTGTCCCGGAGCAGTGCAGGAAATGACAGAAGGCTACCTTGTTGGTGATGTGCTTTTTGGCTCCAGCACGTGATTATGTTGGATGGCACTGCCTGAATAATCAGTCCGAACAAACTTTGATTCTCTCTTCTCAAGATATATTCCAACTGCATGTGTTCTTCCCACAGACTCTGAGTTCCTCTGAAAGAAATGGCTCTCTGCATAGTTGGAAAAAGTAAAGCTGCACACTGAAGTTCTGCTTATCCAGTGGACAGCTCATTGGAACTTTCGGAAAGCTCCTATATGCTTCTCTGCAAAAATGGCCTTATTGTGATGCTGGAAGTCATTTTGCGGAAGAGAAACACCTACTGAAATAAAGTCAACACACGACTGATTTTATTAACGTAAGGGCCCGACTTTATCTTTAAAGCCCCACTGAAATCCATCTCACTTGTGTGGTCTTTTTCTGTGGCTCCCAGCAAGCACTCTCCCTGCTCTGGGCTTTGCACTTGCCCTTCTTTCACCTGGAAACACTTCGTCGAGATGCCATTGGCTCACTCTTACCCTGCAGTCAGTGACTTGCATATTACCGTCTCAATGATACCATTCTTGATTATTCTACTTAAAACTACAACCCTCTCCTTCCATATTTCCTATCCTCTACTCCTGCTTTGGCACCAATACACTATATATTTTGCTTATATGTATTCCTTTCTGTCTCCCTCTATTCCCCAGTGGAGTAGGATCAGGGCTTCATCTGCCACCATATCCCCAGTGCCAAGAACCACGCTTTGTACGGGGTAGACCCTCAGTAAGTGCTTGTTAAATTCAAGTTGTGCTTCCAGAGGTGAATACTGGCAACACCCCCACTGTAACAGCAGAAAAGCTGAGAGGCACAGTGATGTCATTAACATGCCCAGGGTTGGACGGTTCCCAACCAGAGGGCTGAGGCAGGTGAACTCCAGAGAATGATCATTTAGACCAAGTCTGCACAAGTACAGCAGAATCACACAAAGGGAAAGATCCAATAATCTGATCTATAAGGCTCCCAAAGGTTCCAAGACCTACAAAAAAAGGGAGCTCCCTGCCTTGCTTCTGGGCCATTTATAGAACATTAAAGGAAAGACTATGATAGCATAATAACCATAATAATGGCAGTGGCTGACATTCATTTGGTTCTTAATTATATGCCAGGTATCAAGTTCTAAACACTTCACATCAATCATGTCATTTAATTTTTTTTTTCCAATCTTCTAATGGGCTGGCACTATGTGTTCCCATTGTACATATGGGAATGTTGAGACAAAGAGGTTAATTTGTTCATACAGTTGGCAAATAGCAGAAATAGTAATTCAAACACAGAAAATTGAACAACTCTTTACTAAACCAACACATGAGTACAGGGAAAAAGAGCAGAGAGGCCATCACTTCTGAGTTAGGCCTTGTTAGTCCTAAGGTAAGTCTTGAAGGATCAGCATGGGTTTATGAGGGAAAGAAACCAAAGATGAGTTTCCAGGCAAAAGAACCTACACGTGCAGAATCATAAGAAGGCAGGGTTTGGTATGATGAAAACGTAGGGAAGAGTGATGGGAGGAAGGCGGCACTGGGAAACCAATGAGCATGAGGCTGGAGTAGGCAGACCAGAGCTAGACCCTTAAGGGCCTGGTGCATGAACGCAGGAGTTTAGGGTGAACCGTAACATCTGAAGAGCACAGATTGAAAGGCTTAAGCAGGAAATGGAACAGTCATATTTATGCACTAGAAAGATGATTCCATAGGCCACTGGTCCTCAGTCTGGGGAAGATTTTGCCCACCCCCTTCTCCAGAGATATTTGGCAATGTCTAAAGACATTTTTGGCTGTCAGAATTGAGAAGATGCTACTGGCGAGGAGGAAAAATGGCAATTAATTTAAAATAGGTAATAAGCTTTAAGACTAGGCCACACAAATAATTACAAAGAATAGAGAAGCAAGTAAACCACCCCTCCCAGCGTAAAATGGCCTGCAGTTAGCTAAAGTAGACCCAGCATAGCCTCCTCCCTCCAAGATAAGGCACCCAAGCATATCTCTCTACCTGCAGCCCACAAGCATATTTCTGTAAAAAGTTATTCTTCCCAGCTGCCAGATATGGGAGTTGGTTCCACATAGACAGTGTATGAATTCTCAAGGTTGTATAGTTATCACAAGTCAGTAACTAACTGTCTTTGTTTAAACCCATTTTTTTCCCCACCTTATCTTTCCGCACCAAAATTTATATAAGCAAGGTATGTTCCTTCGTGCAGGGCTGGCGGCCATACGGACGGCAAGGCCACTGTCAGCTGGAGCTCCAATAAAGAGATACTGTTGGGTCTCTCGGTCTCTCTGTTCTTCTCGGCTCAAATTTCTGTAACACTGGCATCTAGTAGGTCAAGGCCAGGGATGCTGCCAAACCTCTTACAATGCACAGGACAGACTCTCACCACCAAAATGTCAACAGTGCTGATGTCATACACAGTAAAAGTGGACAATGAACAAGGCAGCTGCATCATATAACTATAAGAAGCACTATTCAAATGGAATCTCTCAGAATGACACCTCCTGGATTTGAGGTTGTCTAGCTGGCCTGGCCACACATGTTGATCCTTAACCACGGGAAGGATGGGAACAGGACCCGAGGGCGGGAGATGAGGTCCTGAGAGCCCAGCAGACAAAACAGCAAAAAGCGATAAAGACTTTCACCTAGGCAAGAATAAAGAGGAATAAAAAAGCAGGGAGATATTTAAGAAATAGTTAATTACTATGCAGTTCCTGGTTTCTAGTTTTCTGAGTATCAAATACACAAACTACTGTGATTCCATCAAAGAAAAGAAATACTCAACACTCTCCTAAATTACAAATAAATCTTTATGCTAACCAATTAGGAATTTCCAAAAATGGACTGTCAAATTAATTTGTCTGTTTAAAGCCATACTCCAGATGTCTTATTCATCATAAATGATAGTATTCATGGAAATAAATGTTTAACAGCCAACAATTAACAAAGTGGTCATACTTTAAAAGTTTAATTTGCTACCGATACAGTTTTGCATTAACAACTTGGAAAACAATTGAAAATTATACAATTCAATTTTCCAAATGGATTATTTTGTAACTAGACAGTGAAACTGTTGAAATTTATTCTGCTGTTTCAAAAAGATTAATACAACAGGATTTTTAAAAACACATTCCCTTAAGGAACTGGTATATTCCTGTTAGAAATATGCAATTAGTCTGCATTTTGTGGGAATATTAACTATGTTTCTAGTGTGCTGCAAAGTCAAAAGCCATTTTAAAAAAAATAAGATCTGAATTCCAATTTTCCCTTTCTTTTGCTGATGGTAATTTACAGATGATGATTTATTTATGTTTACCAAGTTAAAACAAGACTTCACCTAAAAGGCAGTTTTCCACCTTGCCTTTGTAGGTTGTATTCTAATTATTTTTTTCCTGTGGGACTGAATGACTTAAGTGAGCAATTCACTTTGTTTATGCAAGTTGCAAAGCTCTGCAGAAGCTTCAAATTATTTCATTCTTTTAAAAAATTAAAGTAATTATCCTACCGAAAATAAAGAGGCGCAAGCCCCTTTAACTTCTGTCAGTTGTCTTACAAAAAAAAAAAATAACATGAAAGCCATCCATTTCTGAGTCCACAATGCTTCTGAAGTGTTCATAAATAACCCAATTAAATTATGACAATGATTTTTATGAATGTTTAAAATTTCAGAGTACTCTAAAATACTTTTATAAGCATTTCTATTAAAAATTCCCAAAAGATTTTGTATCATGTAATTTACAGATGACGATTTATTTATGTTTACCAAGTTAAAACAAAACTTTTAACCTTTTCATATTATCTTTTCTAAAAAAGCACCAATGACTTAAATGCACAGTGCCAATGAGCACGGAAAAGCAACCAAGAGGAACACATTCAGTTCTCATCAAAAATTATATCCACAAGACATTTTAACCACAAGCTCCTCCCAGGACCTCTGAACATAGCAGTTTAAGCAAAGGCTTTATTAAAAATGTCTTAAGAAAGAACCAGTCTAGACAGTTATATTCCAGTCCTCATATACATGGTTTCATTCTTTCCAAAAATATCTACATGCCCTTGGTCACTTAAAATAAACCGGACTAGCACCTGTCTGAGTTATAAATGTGGATGTCTCCTTGAAGAGTGAATCTTTATTTGTACATGTGAAATAACTAAAACAATCCATTTGTGCATTGTGTCTTCCTTTAAAAATGCTGAAGTTGAAAAGTTTACATCTGAAATTTACAGAGAGAATGGAATCTGCCATGAGGAGGACTTTCATAAGCTGTCAGGGCATGTATGACTTTATATAACCTTTGTAGAGACATCGTGACAGTAACTAGAAAAATCTTAAAGGTGCAGGATATTACCTGATAACCTCACTTCTAAAATGATTTCATCTGCAAATATTAGTCTGAGTACATAGAAATAGATACACAAGTTCTTTACTGTAATAGAATTTGTATTAGCAGAAAATTGGAAACACTTTTGTCCATCAATTTGGGTATGCTTAAACAGATTATGGCATATTGATATTAAACAGTACCCTAGAGCTGTTACATTAAGGCAGTATAGCCATTAATTATTGACTTAGAATTATAGTCAAAATATGAGGAAAGGGGACTAATTTGTGTGATCATATAATTTATCTTATTAACCACAATATTTTGAATATGAAAGGAACTGACACTATAATTTATGCAAGAACCACAGGCTCACCAAAATGTGTCCTACAGAAACGTGAATTTATGGACTACTTAAATATAACATGTATAATATGTAATGAATTACTCCATTTTTAGCTCTTAAACTAATTTATGTGTATATGAGAATATGCTTCTGTTTATGTAGTCAGAGGAAAGAGGTTGAAAAATGTACATTAAATTATTAGCATTTTTTTCTGATGGCAGGGACTAGGATCCAACATCAGATTTTTTTTTCATTTTAGTTCATACATTTCAGAATTATTTATATTTGTTACAGAAAACATGTTTTTAATGATTTAAAGAATAAGAAGTATAAAGAGAAAAACATAAATCTGGAAAAAAATTTAAACAGATGAGTAGATTTCCATCTTTTGCCAACAGAATTTCTTGAGCAATGACTGTCTTGGCTAATAATAGCCTGCGATTTCCCCCAAACTAAAACACTATTTGATAAACTTTTCACCAACTTGAGAAGACCTACCCTTTCCTTTTGGCATCGTTTACGAAGAGATTATATGTGTGCTTGGATTATGTTTAAGTGTTTATGTACATATGCATACAAATGTGAAACTGGATAGATTTTATCCTAGAGATACATGCTATTAAGAAATTCATGCAAGAAACACATATGAATGGAGGAAGAATATCTATCACCAATGCGCTTCATCAGTAAAGTTTGGTTTTGTCTTGGTTTTCTTATTTCATTATGTATATTGTGTGTTCCTTAAGAATATAAGTTAACAAAGAACAAATAGTCCAATGACAGACTAAACAAATTAAACTTTTATAAACTGTTAAAAACCGGGGACTCTTCCCAAAATGCAAAGATAATTAATCATTTCTAAAATGAGTTATACAATTGTGGGGTAGGAGAGAAAAATCATTTAAATGAGATGATTGTTTTGTCATATCATAGACCAAAAATAACTGGCTTATAAAAATTAGATACTCAATTTAAAAGACCTTAAAGTATATTACAAATTAAATGAAATAATCAGATATAAATGTCATAAAGCATACAGGATATGAAAGCTGAACATTAGAAGATGCTGATGAAATAAAATTTTTAAATCCTTTAATAAATGGAGAATCATACCATGTTCATGAATGGACTTAACACAGAAAAGATGCTAATTTTCCCACAATTTCATCCATAGGCTTAACATAATTTTCAAAATCCCAACAAGGATTTTCAGTAGATGTAGACAAGCTTATTTTTAAGTTTTATGGAAAGGCAAAGCCACTAGATTAGCTAAAATAACTTCAAAAAAGAGAATAAAGTGAAATGAATCAGTCTACCAATATTTAAGATTATTATATAGCCACAGTAATCAAGATAATATGGTATTGACAGAGAAATAGATATATGATCAATGGGAAAGAATAAAGAATCCAGGAACAGACTCACATAAATATGCTCAAATAATTTTTGGCAAAAGTAGAAAAGCAATTCAATGAGAAAAGAATTTTTTCAACAAATGATAGTGACGTAATTGGACAATCACAGGGAAAAAGAATTAAACTCAACCTACATTTCACTCTTTATACAAAAATTAAACTCAAAATGAATCATATTTAAATGTGAAACTTAAAACTATACCTTTTTTTAAGAAAAAAAATGAAAACCTTTAGGATCTAAGTTCAGGCAAGGAGTTCTTAGACTTGATAACAAAAACATGATCACATGATCAAAAAAGTACAAATTCATAAATTGGATCTCATCAAAATTAATACTTTTCTTCTGCAAAAAATCCTGTTAAAAGGATGTATAGAAAATTTATGCATTGGGAGAACATATTTGCAAGCACAAATCTGACACACACACACACACACACACACACTCTCCCAAAACTCAATAGTAAAAAATGAAATTAGAAAATAACTCAATACATGAAGAGACATTTCATAGACAATATACAGAAGCATGTTCATCATCATTCGCCATAAGGGAATGCAAATTAAAACCACAGCAAAGTGTCACTTTTAGAATGACTAAAATAAATTCCAGTGCTTTTGGAGGCTGAAGAGGGAGGATCATTTGAGGCCAGGAGTTCAAGTCAAGCCTGGGCAACACAGTGAGATCTCATCTCTATAAAACGTTAAAAAATTAGCCAGGTGTGGTAGTGCATGCCTGTAGTCCTAGCTACTTGGTAGGCTGAGGTGAGAGGATCTCTTGAGGCCAGGCCTTCAAGGCTGCAGTGAGCCATGATTATGCCACTGTACTCCATCCTGGGTAATGGATCTTGCCTTGAAAAAACAAACAATGACTAAAATAAAAACAATGACAACATCAAATACCAAATGCTGGCGAGAATGCAGAGAAACTGGATTACTCATACATTGCTCATGGAACTGTAAAATGGTAGAGCCCCTCTGGAACACAGCTGGACAGCTTTTTACGAAACTAAACGTGCAACTACCCTATGACCCAGCAATTGCATTCTTCAGAATTTATCCCAGAAATGGAGAGGATGGGGGGCAACTTATGTTCATTCAACATGAACTTGAATATTCATGCCAGTTTTATTTGTAATGATGAGAAACTAAAAACTGCCCAGATGTTCCTCAATGGATGAATGTATGCAAACTCTGGTGATACATTCCATGGATTACTACTTAGCAATAAAAGGGAATGGACTATTGATATGCACAACAACTTGGATAAATCCCAACGGATTTAGGTTGCATGAAGAAGGCCAATCCCAAACGATTACATATTCTTGAAAAGAAAAAAAAAATGAAAGAAATGGGAAACAGATTAGTGCCTGCTGGGGTGGGAGGACTGGAGGATGTGATTACAAAAGGGCAACACAAAGTCCTTTTGCTGATGGAAATGTTCAGCATCTTAATGTGGTGGTGGATACAAGAACCTACAGGTGACAACACGCAGACAGTAAGCTTCTTGGAGCTTACAGTACACTAGCAGTAAACAAATATACAAGTAGATGACTTTTTTCTTTAAGAGACAAGAGTCTTGCTATGTTGCTCACACTGCTCTCAAACTCCTGGGCTCAAGTGATCCTCCCACCTTAGCCTCCCAAAATGCTGAGATCCCAGGCGTGAGCCACTACGCCTGGCCAACACAATGCTATGCACTTAATATATGGTCGTTTTTCTTGTTCACAGTTTCTGTTTTAGAGGTTTCAGGTTACCACAGTCAACCATGGTCTGAAACTAGGTGAGTATGGTACAATAAGATCTTTTCAGAGAGAGAAGCCACATTCCTATAACTTTTCTTACAGTATATCATTATAATTGTTCCATTTTATTATTAGTTATTGTCAATCTCTTACTGTGCCTAATTTATGAATTAAACCTTATCATAGGTATGTATGTATAGGAAAAAACATAGAATATATAAGGTTGAGAGCTATACGCCGTTTCAGCCATTCACTGGGGGTCTTGGAATGTATCCCCCAAAGTACAACACTAAAGAAATGTGACTCAGAGTAGCATAGAGTATTCAAATAAGGCCCTTTTCAGGCACTGAAATTGAGCTCATCCCTGGAGGAAGAGGAAAAAAGTGGGGGAAAAGCTTGATAGACCAAAGGAACCAAAACTGCAAAGGCTTTGGGACAGGACAAGTGAAGGGAGGTCAGCGTAGCAAAGTGACAAGTGGCATGGCAAGACGGACAAACGCGCTGGAGCAGAATCATGCAGGGCCTCGGAGCCCAGGGAATTGGCACTGTGCTTTGATATAATTCTAAGCGTGATGGGAAGCCTCAAAAAAAAAAATCCTTCAGAAGCACAGCTTTGACACCAACTTGTACTTGCATCTCACAGGTGATACCTGATCCGGTGTTTGTGACTCATGCCTCTGTAGATGTTACAACATGGGACTGACTTTCACCTTGTTTCAACCATGGTCATACTACATGGTACACGTATTTTTCTCTCTCTCTCTGATTTTGTTCTTTGTATTTTCTTTGAAACCTGTCATTCTGACATATAAAACATTCAGCTTTCCAATCACAATTAGGGTACTCTCACAGAGGAGGCATAGGCACAAATTCATCCTTGACAGTTTTAATGGTGTTATTGACCAAAATAATATTTCATGAAGAATGTGTGTATCTCCAATAAAATATTATTATAGCTGAAGTATTTGTAATGTTTTCCATCACAACGAATGTATATATATAAACTATAAATAACTGAAAAAAATAGGAGTCTAGGTCCATCGCAAATAAAGTATGATGGTAATTTTATTTGTAATTGACACATATTAAAATAGTAGACCTACTAAATACAGTGTTACATGTTGCCTCCTGGGAATACGATTGATTTCTCTTTCTATCATTAGTGCAAGGGGTAAATTAGAGATTTTAAAAAATTTAAAGGCAGCTTTCAGGCCAATGCAACCCAGAGAGAGATTCAATTTGTCCTTTGTTGTATTTTTAAATTACACTTAAATATTAAAACCATTCCACTAAAAGATCTTTGCTTCCAGTTTCGCTTGAAACAATGGAATGTGTGACAAGAGCGAGCCCACATCGCCGTCATACAAAACCTGGTATTGAGTAATGTGAAAGTAAAAAAAAAAACCTGACAAATAGAGAAGAGAAAAGCAAAGGCGACAGGCAATAAGATCGTCAACAAATGACACTGATGTAAGAATCACTTTCTAACATTTATGGGGAAAGGTACAGGGGTTTAAGCATGTTATTGAATGCTCCACATAAAATAGAATACTTATTGAAAGTAATGTAATTATCAAAATTTGTAAGGAAGAAGAAAGAGTTGGTGAGATTACATAAATGAGCCAAACCATTAACGTTCTAAAGGGGAGGAATCTGTTGATGACGTTGGAAGCTAACAAAACAAGAAACAAAGTTATAAACACATCATTTAGAGTTGCAGAGGCAACTACCAGGAAAATGAACACCAGGAACAGCAATGGTGATTAAGCCTCGGGAGGCAGATTCGTTTCCTAGAATAGGGCTACAGTGACAAAGTACCACAAACTGGGTGTCTTGCCCAACAGAAATGTATGCTCTCACAGTTGAGAGGTCAGAGTCTAAAATCGAGGTGCTGGTAGGATTGGTTCCTCCTGGAGGCTGTGAGGGGAGGCCCGTTCCATGTGTCTCTCCTAGCGTCTGGTGGCTGTCGGCGGTCCTTGCCACCTTCTGCTTGTAGCTGTCTCACTCCAGTCTCTGCCTGTCTTCAGCCGGCTTTCTCCCTGTGTGTCTGTGTCTCTTTATAAGGGTACCAGCTATTGGACTGGTGTCCACCCTAATCCAATAATCTCACTGCAACTTGAATTTTTCTACAAAGATCCTACTTCCAAATAAAGTCACATCCAGAGGTACCAGCGGTTACACTTTCAGCAAATCTTTTTGGGAGGTCACAATTCAACCCACAACAGAAGGGTAGGAATAAAGCAGGCACTGCTACTTTTCATGATAAGCTCTTCAATACCATTTGATTTTTTTTTAACCTTGCGTATGTTTTAGATTGATTTTTTAAATGTAAATATGTGTACAAATGAGGCCAGGCACAGTGGCTCATGCCTGTAATTTCAGCACTTTGGGAGGCCAAGGTGGGAGGATCACTTGAGCCTATGAGTTCGAGACCAGCATTGGCAACAATAGCAAGACCCCATCTCTACAAATAATAAAAAAAATTAGCCAGGTATGGTGGTGCACGCTTGTAGTTCCAGTAACTCAGGAGGCTGAGGTGGGAGGATTGCTAAAACCCAGGAGGTAGAGGTTGCAATGGGCCGAGATAGCACCACTGCACTCCAGCCTGGGTGGCAAAGTAAGACCCTTTCTCAAATAATAATAATTATAAATAAAATTTAAAATGTGATGTCATTATCTCTGTTATTAGAGGGTCTTCTCCATAAGGCAAAACCATGCATGTACACAGATGACAGAGAATTTGGCATGTGAGTCACATGGCCCTTTTAATTCTTAACACACCAGGGTTCCCTAATATTTATACTATGTAATACTAGTATAATTAGGACAAAAATCATTTTCTGGGAACCCTGAGGGTCTATGGAATCCAAAGCACCTACGTTGTGTGAGACACTATGCTGGGCCCCTAAGATAGATACAAAGATGAATAAAGCATGGTTTCTATCTCCAAGAAATTCAAATCCAACAGACAATGACCATGTCAGGATATTCCTGACTATGAATAACAGAATTCCCTACCCAGAGTGCACTGGATCATGAGAAAATTTTACTATATCTCTTACAGTTAGGACTCTGCTGCACATGAGACAAAATCCAACAATATAAAGGCTTAAACAAGATAGAATTTTATTCCTCTCATATAAAAGAAATCCAGAGGTAGGTGGTCTTGGGCTGCCCTAACACAGACCAGCCCTGAACACCCAATCCAGGCTTCACCTGTTGCTGTGCTATCCTCAATCCATGGGCTTTCCAGTATCATGGGCCAAGATGGCTGATGCTCATTTTCAAATCAGTAGGAAAAAGCAAGAGACAAAGAAGGACATGTGTCTTCTGTGCTTATTCCCCTGAGGCCCAGAATCAATTGCAAAGACATATCTCACTGCACAGGGGTCTTTACTATGGGTTGTCTTGTGTCTAACTAGAAATCAGACGTTCATTACCAAAGGAGTCAGCCCCATTAAATGCATACTATAATAAATAAAGCCCTGCATTCAATGTGACCAGTGTAACCAGGCAGAATGGGCTCAGCAGAGGAACTGCCTCAGGGAACGTCAAGAAGACTCATGGGGAGGTGAAGACAGAGCAGAGATTTTGAGGGACTGATAAATGTTTGCCACATGGACCAGGAAAGAAAAGGGGTCTCTGCAGTAGAGAGTTGCATGCAAAGCTGATGACGAATTGGATTTGGGAGGGAATATGGAAGAGAGTAAGTCAAAGACAACTCTCTGGCTTCTGCCTTGAATAACAGAATGGATTTTGATGCCGTACAATAAGCGACGGAAGCCCATAAAGAAACCAAGCTCAGGCCGGGCATGGTAGCTCATGCCTATAATCCCGGCACTTTGGGAAGCCAAGGCGGGGTGGATCTCCTCAGGTCAGGAGATCAAGACCAGCCTGGCCAACCTGGTGAAACTCTGTCTCTACTAAAAATACAAAAAATTAGGCGGGCGTGGTGGCAGATGCCTGTGATCCCAGCTTCTTGCCTCTGATCCCAGCTAGTCGGAAGGCTGAGACAGAAGAATCGCTTGAACCCAGGAGATGGAGGTTGCAGTGAGCCAAGATTGCACCATTGTACTCTAGCCTGGGTAACAAGAGTAAAACTCCATCTCAA
>NW_016107414.1:4158607-4226450 GCF_001604975.1 Cebus imitator
CCTGCCTCAAAAAAAAAAAAAAAAAAAAAAAAAAGAAAAGAAATGAAAAGACATATTGTAGACAGCAATGTTGGAAGAGGAAATGTTTTACATGAGAACGAAACAGTAAAAAAGAATGAATCATTAATACAGAAAAACTAATCACACACACAAGTTGGGTAAAATTCCAGATAAATAAATTTTAGGACATTAGCTCACTGTGCAGAACCTAGAATCCTATTTTTGCAGAGAGCAAGAACAAGGTCTGACATTGAGTTTAGGAGATACAAGTGACCTCATCACTATAAAGGATAGAATGACAGAACAAATAAGGCTAAATGTGTTTGGCAGAATAAAAATAATAATGGCAATTAATCCCTATAGTGAGAGAGCTGTTCACTTTTCAAATACATTCACATTAACCCTGATTTTGGTACAGTAGAAATGATCATCCCTAGTGGTTTACTGTTGAAACAACAATAACTTAACACGTAAAAGCTACATATCCCAGACTATATTCCCTAGAAATAAAATTTATTTGTTCCATGGAACACATGATTTTAAAAAATTAGTTCTCATGGCCCAATCATTTTGGAAATGCTGACTCAGAGTCACTTCAATTTCTTTTTTTTTTTTGAGACAGAGTCTCGCTCTGTTGCCAGGTGCCAGGCTGGAGTTCAGTGGCACGATCTCGGCTCACTGCAATCTCCACCTCCCAGGTTCAAGCAATTCTCCTGCCTCAGCCTCCCAAGTAGCTGGGACTACAGGTGCACACCACCATGCCCAGCTAATTTTTGTATTTTTAGTAGAGACGGGTTTTCACCATGTTGGCCAGGATGGTCTCGATCTCTTGACCTCGTGATCTGCCTGCCTCGGCCTCCCAAAGTGCTGAGATTACAGGCTTGAGCCACCACGCCCGGCAGTCACTCCAATTTCTTAACTGTAGGAGACTGTGAGGGGCTGCAGGGGGTTAGGCATCTCAAAGATGGGGCCGCTAATGTTGCCGTTCCCAATTTCTTTGACTACACAACATTGTTAATCATGAAAGGCTTTTTTGTACACGTTTTGGGAAACGCTAAACACACGATTTGCTGGACTTGTCCTTCTGGTCCAAGGTGAACCGAATCCCTGCAGACTCAGCCCTATGTGATGATGAGGAAGGGAAGGTGTGACTTGCCTTAGAGGCCACCTTTACACAGAAAGAGGTTGATGTGTCAGAGACATATACCATGGCAAAGGTGGGATTGGAACTCAGGCTTCCTAAATCCAGGACAGGCATACTTCCACATTATTTGCCTTGGTCTCTAAAGTGGTAGATGGTCTTCCTTCCATTCAATTTCCTCTTAAGCGTTACTCATTGAAAAAGTAAAACTATGCACACAAACTTTTGGCTGGGCATGGTGGCTCACGCCTGTAATCCCAGCACTTCGGGAGGCTGAGGTGGGTGGATCACCTAACGTCAGAAGTTCAAGACCAGCCTGGGCAGCATGGTGAAAACCCATCTGTACTAAAATGTACAAAAATTAGCAGGGTATGGCAGTGGGCACCTGTAATTCCAGCTACTCGGGAGGCTGAGGCAGAAGAATCGCTTGAACCCAGGAGACGGAGGTTGCAGTGAGTCAACACAGTGCCACTGCACTCCCGCCTGGGTGACAGGGTGAGACCCCATCTCAAAAAAAGAAAAAGTACAACTATGCACACAAACTTTCAATCCCTTCTAATTAGAATAAGCAACATTATTTTCTAAATGAAAACAGGGAACTGGTGTTTAACAAAAAGGTCAGGAACTATATTTAAAGTCACCGGAGCCTTACTATTGTTGCAATGACAGTTAATCAAATCCACAGCCATCTCTGACAGCTATGGGTGCTTGAGGGGTGCTTCATGGAGGAAGTAAAGAAATGAAAAATGAATTGTTCTATATATGCATTATTCATATCTTTATTTTCCAATTTTTGCAAGAATGTACCTTGAGCTACATTTTCAGTGAGGGGTTACCAAATTTTTAAGTCTACAGTCTTTTTCTTATGTTGAAACTTCTCAAAAGAGTCAGATATGCAAAACTGGCTTTTTTTTTCTTAATATCTTTAAAAATAAAATGGAAGAAGTACTGTGCTCTTATAAATGCTACAGATTTCCTACGGGAAGGATATGTCTACATGCACCACACCACCTCTATATTGATCAAACAGCATGATGTACATTTCCTCATTTCTTTTGGAAATTGATTTATTTATATTAGAATAAACTCTAAAATTTGGTCACGGTGTGCTACTTATAACCCCAGTATTTTATTATCAAGATTCATAAATTACACAGCATTTAGATGAAAAATGCATATCTCAGAATTACTCCAACTTTTTATATGCCCCAAGAGATTAATACTAAATGTATCAGATCTAAAAGAGTAGAGGATGAATCAGCTACAGGAATTCATCAAGGGCTTGGAGGCTAAATGTAGATAATTCTTCCGTTCTAATGCTTTGAACTTTGGTTAATGAATATTATAGATGAAAGAGAATGTGGCTTACTAAGTTCCCCAAAGATATACATATTAAATTCCAAAGCCAGCAGGTAGAAGTCTGAATAGGGCAAATTTGTCCTCAACTTCCCTTTATTCATTTCACATTCAAGTAAGAGCTTTTTCATCCATTTTAGTTTTATATTTGTCTGTCCTAAAACATCCAAATCCTGTTTTTTTTCTGTCTCCATCACTGCCCATCCTATTTTCTCCAAATCAAAATTCCTTTTCCTGGTTTCAGACGCCTCAAATGCAGATTTCTCCTGTTAAGCTAAATAAAAGTATGACACATAGACATCTGTATGGATTCCATTTCCTCTATTGATAACATGTCTTGCTTTTTAGCCCATACTTTTAAAAGTATTCACTGGCCAGGCATGGTGGCTCACGCCTGTAATCCCAGCATTTTGGGGAGCTGAGGTGGCCAGATCACCTGAGGTCAGGAGTTCAAGACCAACATGATGAAACCTCATCTCTGCTAAAAACATAAAAATTAGCCTGGCGTGGTGGCAGGCACTTGTAATCCCAGCTACTTAAGAGGCTGAGGCAGGAGAATCGCTTGAACCTGGGAGGCGGAGGTTGCAGTGAGCCAAGATCCCACCATTGCAGTCCAGACTGGTGGACAACAGTGAGACTAAGTCTCAAAAAAAAAAAAAGTGTCTTAAACTTTGTGTTTGATTCTAGTAACTAATAGTGAATCATGTCCCCTGTTCCCCCCACGCTCAAAAAAAAGATCCCTGTAGACCTTATTTTATGTGGGGGAAAGGAGAAGACAAAAGGAAACAACCAAGCATGTTATGTTATGATGCCCCCTAAGAAGAGCAATAAGAGGGATGTGGAAGGAGTGAGTAGGTTGGTTCAATTTCCAACAAGGGAGTCAAGAAATGGTCACACTTAGAAGAGCAATTTGAGCAATGCCCTGAACAAAGTAAGGCAGTAAGCTCTAAGGGTAACTGAGGGAGAGCATTCCAGGAAGAGGGAAGAGAAGGTATAAAGGGCAAGAGGCGCTTGGCATCTTCTAAGGAAAGAGAGGAGCCTGGGGCACCTAGAACAGAGGAAGGTGGGATTCAGGAAACTCAGAGATGAGGTTAAAAGGGCAACAGGAAATCAAATCAATCACATAGACCAGGGACCCTGCGATTACATGATTTAATGGGTACTGACCAGTACTGGTCTGTGGCCTGTTGGGAACCAAGCCACATAGCAGGAGGTGAGCAAGCATTTCCACCTGAGCCCTGCCTCCTGATTCTCAGAGGAGTATGAACGCTCTTGTGAACTGTGCATGCTAGGGATCTAGGTTGTGTGCTCCTTATGAGAAGCTAATGCCTGATCATTTGAGGTGGAACAGTTTCATCCCGAAACCAATCCCACCCCAAACCCCATCTGTGGAAAAATTGTCTTCCACAAAACTGGTCCAGTGCCAAAAAGGTTGGGGACCATTGGCGTAGACCATTATAAGACCTTGGCTGAGGATGTTGCAGCAAAGAATATTGTGATGTGATACAAGTGTCTTGAACACACGCTACAGGCCCAAGAATTCGACAGCCCGCTGCCTAGGGCCCCAGTGGTGGCAGGACAGGCTGTGAGCTGTCTTCAGAGTCTCCACACATTTTGAGCATAGAGCCAATACCATTTGCTGATGGATAGGATTTGAGGAGTTCTTATATTCCTTGCTTATCTTCTTTTTTCTCTTAGGTATATATAGGTCTGTCAGTAAAACATAGCTTATTTCTTATTTTGTCTACATTCAGAAAGGTTGGCATATGGAATTGTGAAGAATCAGATATTTCCAGACATCTATGGAACTCTACCAAAACAAAAAAGACCAATGGCCCTACACAGTGACAAGACAGTGCACGGGCTTGGGGTGAATGCCAAAGTTACAGACCGGCTAAGGTTCTCAAGGGAAGACCTGATGTGGAACTGTAATTTCTGGCCACCTAAAGCTCTGTCTGTGTCTAGATAACAAGCCAAACATATTCCTGAGTATTTTGATTCTCCTTTTAAGAAATAGCTGTTTGAGCAAAAATAAAGCAAGTCATCCCCATAGCATTGTTCACCATCTTGTTATTACGTAAAATACTGGGTATATGAGGGATAAGTGGGACATGATACATCTGGTTCAAAATGACTGGATACAAATAGTTTGAAGTGTTACAGAAGTGGAGAATTTGGCTCAAGATTATTTGCAGGGTTCAGAGTTATGCCATCACGGGCTTCATGGAACACTGTATGTAAATAATACATTTGTAATTCAACAACTCCTCCTTGAGAGTAAAACATATACATTTGAATCGTGTCATTTCATATTTGGTCTATGAAAGATAAATGGTAGAGAAAGTCTGGACTCAAAAAGGTATAAGTGGGTTCTCCTTTGGAGAGAAAGAAGGCTAGGAGTGGGAGAAGCTTCATGGGGTGACGGGGAAATGAAATGCATGGAGGATGCCACCCCTGACTCCTTCTCTACCTGTCCCAAAAGCTTGTTTTGTGCTTATTTTTCCCTTATGTACATACAGATGTACCTATAAAGTATGGCACAGTCCTTATTTCTCTAATTGGAGAAGAAATGCAGCCTCCTCTACCATTTTCATCATCATATAAACCAAGGTGTCAACATAGACCCTTTGTAAGATGTCGAAAAGTCACTACTTTTGGTGAATTTGCACAAAAGGAAAAACTGTTCACTTCCCCCACCTCGCCAAGTTTCTGTTCTAATAGATCGACTGGTTTCACATACAATTTTAAATGGCAAAGAAGCCTGACCCCAGTAAATTCTCACCAAATGAGGCTTAAAGACTCTTCAAGATGGGAAGCCAGAATTAAAATATTCTATCATAAAAATAAGCATAGTTCCCTCACAGACAAAAGAGTAGTATTTTCTCCATATGAAAATAACCAGAGCCTCAGAAGAGTGTTAACCATGTGCTTTCACACGTTTTCATGAAAAAAGAAAATACATAGGCTGCGTGTTAACAAGGACCATGAAAAATATATTGCCATGTAGAAGGAAATACTTAGCTAATTTGTGAATCTAAGTGGTAAGTAAATCTTGTACTTACCTTAATGAGTTTTAACACACAGTGACTATTTTTAGTGAGGAAGTCTCACTACTACTAAGAAAATTTAGTCATCTAACTAAAAGAAACCAACAAATGGGTCGAACTTCTTCCTTGTCCACAGTTACCTGTTTTCTGCTCCTTCCCCTCCCTCCTCTCTCCCCAGATTCCCCAAGCATTGAATGAGTGCCTTTCTACATCAGGCAGAGTCCCAGATACAGTGAGATCTAGTCCTTATCTTCCTGGGGCTTCAGTGTAGGGAGTATAACAACATGGAAGTCCCATAGAAGAGACTGGAAAACAAGAATAGCAACAGCAAATAGTGAGAAACCAGAAGAGTCCCTTTACATTTGTCAATTACTTTCAACAATTAGCAAGCAGATGTTATTTTAAGGGTATTATGTCCTTAGAAAAGGTATTGCTTGCACCTTTGTTAAATAATTTAGGCAAGTTTTCAGACTCAATAATTCCAATTGCCTCCCTATAAATAGATCTCTGGAAGGCCACAGCAATGGAGTCTTACCTTATGATAACACCTGAAATATGCAGCACGTTCATCAGAAAATTTCTCCAGTCTTTTTGGACCTTTGCTTGAAGCTTTCTTGAATACTAACCAGCATCGTTGATAAATCTGGAAGGAAATACAAAGACTGAGCTTGGCATCTCCACTGACTGACATTTGCATTTAAATGTTTTCTTTCTGATGTTTTCACCTGTGAAATATTTGCAAGCCAGAAATGTGATGTTGCTTTGGGAAAATAAAGTTTTAAAAATCAAAATTGTTTCCACAATGGGCATATTATATGTCATGCAGACAATTACTGGAATCAAAAGAAAATCAGTATTTGAAGATAAATTTCTTCATGCTTTGATAGAAATATCACTGGCATATTTCAGAAAAAGTCCCAGAGATAAAAATCCCAAATAAGTACAAATAAAACAGACATTCAAGGCACATGTTAGAATTTCAAATGCAATTAAATCTGAAAACCATGGGCTTGGTCTGTGCTAAAGATCTCACTGCCCATCCTAGAACCTGACAGCTCATGGTTATCATCATGTGATATTCCTCATAATGGATGGTGAAGAGTTGGACCAGACACTAAACTAAGTAGCTAATGATTGGCTGATTAACACCAACCAGATTCTTGCTTAGAATATCCAACCCAGAGACTCGAAGCTTACTTCCAGAGGTGCAGACCAAATTGAAAGGTCAATGCTGGTAGGTTTAAACAGAGGTTGTTGGCCATGTTGAATCACTTGCAGGACAGTTAAACAGTGCAACCTGCTACAGGGAACTAGATCATTTCTACTCTAGGTAAAAGAGACATTTTAGTTCTTTGCCATTTTTCAATTCCTAATATTAAGATCTAGCCTTTCCTCTGGGTTTCTTGGAAATCATCTGTATCCCCAGGAACCCATCACCATCAACATCACTGCAACTTTTAATTAAGCTAGTTTGAATGGGGGTCTTCAAAACTACCTTGAAGAAAATAACTAGTAAAAAGTATACTAGTACATTAAAATATTAATAATGCCAAAGAGAGAAAATGTAAAGAGCTAATGAACAGATGAAAAACGATGTTCTCCAAAAGCAAAATAAAATGAGGCGTTTAAAACCTAAAAATTAATGACTATAAATTAATAGTAATATTTACTGATGGCAAATGTTTGAGTGATAATATTATGCTCCACTGATGATCTGTAAAGGCCATTTGACAATAAATAACCTTAAAAAAATAGAAATCTATCCTAAGGAAAAATCCCCAAATGCATCGAACAATACAAAATGAATTCCACTTTCAAGTGTAGATGGGTGGATGCTCTTCAGTCACAATTATCCTTGATCCATAAATCACCTTGAATTACCACACATATGTAATTTTGTAAATTTTGTATATTTGACCCATAAATAAATTTTATGTACTAGAAAGTTTAAGAACCTCTGAGCTAATAAGAAGAAACAAAACAAAGTCTACATAAAATATTTGTTTCCTCAAACCAGTCAATTTAAAAACCTCTTATAATTATATCATATCTGGCAAATGGGTGAGGAATTCAAATTTACTACTTGTCTGCAATGTTTAATATATTCCATTTTTCTCTTCTGTCTCAGAAACTTGAACGTAAATTAACTACTTTGTTCAGGGTGAAAAAATGAAATCCACTCTACTCTGAAGTTTAGCTCTAAATAAAAGGGTAAGATACATGTCTGATGCCACTGAATGTACAAAAAATGTTAGCAGTATTATTTACAATAAAAAAATTAGAAATTACTCACATTTCAACAATAAGGAGTGACAAAGTAAATTATAACACTTCTATGATATATAATGTAATATATTTACTTATCTATAGAGTAACAGTAGTTATTTATATGTAGTAAATATGGTACACATATAGTAAATATGTAGTACATTTGACGATATGTAGAATATATATATAATAAATGTTATCCATCTGTAAGATAACGTACATAATTATTTTACAAAAAATAGTGGCCAGGCACAGTGGTTCACGCCTGTAATCCCAGCACTTTGGGAGGCCGAGGAAGGCAGATCACGAGGTCAGGAGATCAAAACCAGCCTGGCCAACATGGTGAAACCCTTTCTCTACTAAAAATACAAAAAAATTAGCTGGATGTGGTAGTACACGCCTGTAGTCCCAGCTACTTGGGAGGCTGAGGCAGGAGAATTGCTTGAACCCAGGAGGCAGAGATTGCACTGAGTGGAGATCACGCCTCTGCACTACAGCCTGGGAAACAGTTCAAGACTCTGTCTCAGAAAAAAATAGTAATATGGACAATATACATAATATTTATATGGTAAATTATACTGCATCTATAATGCATATGTCATCTATCTGTAGGATAACATAGGTGGTTAATCTGAAACAAATTTCAGAAGGAATTTCCAAGGACATGGGAAAGTGTTTATATTATGTTATTGTCGGGAGAGGTGAAGCAGAATATAAAATTTCTAGGTCATAATCTCCACTATACTAAAAATGCATGGGAAAAGACCAAAAAAAAAAAAAAAAACCCAAAAATGTAACCATGTTTTCTCTGGATCATGAGAATAGGTTTTGGGTTTTGTTTGTTAGTTTAATAAAAGTTAATAATGTATGGCTGGGCATGGTGGCTCACACCTGTAATCCCAGCACTTTGGGAGGCTGAAATGGGTGGATCACTTGAGGTCAGGAGTTCGAGACTAGCCTGGCCAATGTGACGAAACCCCATCTCTACTAAAAATGTAAAAACTAACTGGGATGGTGGCACATGCCTGTAATCCCAGCTACTCGGGATGCTGAGGCATGAGAATCACTTGAACCCGGGAAGCAGAGGCTGCAGTGAGCCAAGATCATGCCACTGAACTCCAGCCTGGAGGCACAGAGAGACTCTACATAAATAAATAAATAAATAAACCACAAAACCCTGTAAATGAAAAAGGAGTCTGTTATTTCTTAAATACACAGAGGTGTTAGTATACTCAATTCTATTGGTTTTCATCCTGCACAGTTATTAAATCCACCAAGCAATATAAAAAAAAATGGAGACAAAGGTGGAACAGTAATTCAACGGATGAAAAGCAACCTTTCAGTGCACAGTACTGAGGCAACTAGACATCCACTGGGGGGGAAACAAATTTAAAAACTGTTGACTTAAACATTAAAACATCCACCTTATACAAACATTAGCTAAAAAATAGACAAATATCAAAAAAATGGTAAAACTTTTAGGAAAAAAAAAGAAAATGCATGGGCTCACAGTCTGGATAGAGTGCTTAGACCTGTTACCAAAAGCACAATCCACAGATGGAAAATTTGATAAACTGGATCTCATCAAAAGGAAAACTTTTGCTATGTGAAAAATTCTGTGAAGAGGATGAAAACACAAGTCAGACACTGGAAGAAAAGATGTATAAACTACATTTCTGACAAAGAACTAGTATCTAGGATAGGTTAAAAAAAAAAAAAAAACCTCAAATCACAACAGTAAAACAAACAAATAACCTAATTACAAAATGGGCAAAAGTCATGAACAGACATCTCACTGGAGAAGGTGTGCAGATGCTCGAGAAGCACATGAAAACATGTTCAATATCACTGCCTATGAGGGAAGTGCAAATTAACATCACAATGGCTACCAATACACATCTATCAGATTGGCTGTAATAACAATAATACCACCACCACCAAATGCTGACAAGGATTTGGAAAAATTGGATGACTCATACATAGTTGGTGGGAAGGTAACATGGTACAGCCACTCTGAAAAACAGTGGCAGTTTCTTAAAAAATGAAACAAGCAACACACAACCAGCAGTTTCATTCTTAGGAATTTATGACACAGAAATGAAAACTTATGTCCTCACGTACAAAAAAATCTGTATATGAATATTCATAGCTTTATTCAAAATAGCCAAAACCTGGAAGCCTCATAATGTAGAAGTCCTTCTATGGGTGAATGATTAAACAAACTGTGGTGCATCCTCCACATGGAATACTACTTAGCAATAAAAAGAAATTAACTCTTAATATCTGCAACAACTTAAATTAATCTCTATAAGAATTATACTGAGTGGAAAAAACCAAATCTAAAATGTTACATACTACATGACTGCATTTGTATAGCATTGTTTATGTGACAAAATTATAGAAATGGAAAAACAGATTAATGATGGTCAGAAGTTAGAAATGTGGTGGCAAGGGGCAGGGGGAGCCCAAGGATGTAGGTTTGAGCTGTAACAGGTTAACATGAGAGATCCTTGAGGCAATGGAACTGCAGCTTCACTACATCAATGTCAATATCTTTGTTATGATATTGTACTGTAGTGTTGGAAGGCTTTACTACCAGAGAAACTAAGTAAAGAGTATAGGAGCTTTTAGTAATATGTCTTACAATTTAAAGTGAATTTACAGTTATCTCAAAATAGAATGTTTAATTAAATTTTTTAAAAAGACAGTAAGATGTAGAGATATTAAAGCAAGATCTTAAAATTACAGCCTAATCTGACAAATGTCATCTACATTCTTCTCCAGTCCCTTTTTTTTGCCATTAGATCACAGTCTAATTAACCACTAGACTGAGTAACTTTAAGAAAGCAAGTTACAAGAGCCATTGGTAAGATTTCAAGCACAAAATCCCTTTCAGAGTGGAGATTCAGCCATGAAAATTAACATTCTCAGTACTATGGTTGGCAAGGAGAGTCTTATCAACATCTTGCTTATGTCTGAATAACAGATGAGACAATTGGCTCCCTTAAAATATTACCACCACCTGAGGACTGTAATTACAGTGGGAATGACTGTCACTCTGCTTATTCAGATAAAAGACGTGAAAAATACGTTTCTTGTTGTCATTCTCGTATTGGCAACCTCTTGCTTTTGTACATGCCCCAAGAATGTGCTCAGAAATTGAACATGATAAAGGTATGCAAAACTTATGCCTACTGCAAGAAAAAATATCTGCACCAAGAAAGATATTTTACATTGCCTCCATTTTCAGACCCAAACTTCGATGAAAGCATTTCTAACATTTTTTAAAAGGTGTTCATTTTCTTCACGGTTGAACCAGTATTTGCCTGGCTTATGTCCAAAAGCTGCTGAACGCAAGCTAAAGGTTCTTCAATTTCAGGTTGAAATTGAAGAAATGCCTGAAATTGACCCATCTGTATTAAGTCTAGGGGACTTTTTTCTCATTTCTTGTTTTTCTTTTGATTTATTAAGTAGTAAGGAGAAACGAAAACATTGGTGCGTTAGAAGATAAAGAAAACTCAAATTTAGTTTAGGAATAGGCAATCTATGACGTCAAACTGTAACATACAAACACACAGTACAAAAAATAGTACGAAAGTTGAAAGTAATGTGTGTAATCAATATCCTTCCTTTATTGTCATATATCAGGCCTCAGGGAGTCTCACCATGTGGTCCAGCATCACTCAGGATAATTGTTAAATATGCAGATTCCTAGAGAGAAATTCCAAAGTCTACTGAGTCAAAACCTCTTCAGGTGGGACCAGACAAATTTGCTCTCCACCATGTTTTCAGGTGTTTTATCTGTAATTTGTAAGTCAATGCCACAAATATTTATAAAGTACTTTTAGACGACGCTATGCCTCCCTCTTAGGGCTGCCGACAAAGACTTCTAAAAGTGCTTCAGGATGAGGGCATCTGAGATGGGTGGCTTCCAAAAGGTGGCACATGATGGTCTTTGAAACAGAGCAGCAGAAGCTGCCATTCTGAGTTTCAGAGAGACACTGAAGGTGAAATGTAATCCATTAAACTAAACTCGAAATTTCAACTGCCAGCACACTGTTCTAAGAACACAACACCAGAAGAGCCACCAAGTTTCCAGACCACTAAAAGCTTATCCTAAATATCTCAGTATTTAGAGAAAATAAAGCAGGAAGATTTACTAAATACGGTAGCATGTGGGGACTACTTGGATTAACACTGGCATTGTTTCAAAGAATGACAATTTGACAGTTTGAAAATAATCCCATGCACTTAATAGTTTAGGGCAGTTTTTAAAAATTTATTCATTCAACTGTCTCCTTTATATTTTATATAAATATACTTGTCATTTATAGTATTATTTAGTTAACATCAAATTGACTTTTTAAAATAACATATTTTTATGTTTTCTTCCTTCTTTTTATTCAAAAGAGAAAACTTTTGAATTTATTCTTTTCTTCCTTCTTTTTATTCAAAAGAGAAATCTTTTATTCCAACTATAATAGTTTCACCGGCTATAAATAGTAGTTAATCCAGGCTGGATGTGGTGGTTCATGTCTGTAATTCCAGCACATTTGGAGGCCAAGGTGGGTGAGTTGCTTGAGCCCAGGAGTTCAAGACCAGCCTGGGCAATATGGTGAAACCCTGTTTCTATTTAAAAAAAAAAAAAAAAAGTGTGGTAGTGCATGCCTGTAGTCCCAGCTGAGGAAGGAAGATCACCTGAACCCAGGGAGGTTGAGGCTGCAGTAAGTCAAGATTGTGTCACCCTACTCCAGCCTATGTGAAGGAATCTAAAAAAAAAAAAAAAATAGGTCATCCTAATGTAAATACACTGTATGAGAATTCAATGACAGTAAAATTTCCACATTGAAATATCTCACCCCTTATACATTCATGTTTCTCAATTTAGGACAACTGCCATTTGGGGCTAGAAAACTTTATAGTTGTGGGGGTTGTCCTGTACATGGCAGGACGTTTAGTAGCACCTCTGACCTCCACCCACTAAATGCCCATAGCAAATTTTCTTACCTCCACTGAAAACTAAAATTGTCAAAAATCCTCTGGGGGGTAAAATGAGAACCACTGCCACAGCTAAATGCATGCTGATCTGAAATTGTATATTTGAAAAATATGTGTCTTTGTGAATATCTTCAAAGCCTCTGATTTGAACAAGTCAATCCCCACAAGCCATTGTCAAAGCTTAAGCAGATAAGCACATCACACAGTTCCAACAACCTGAGTGGACAGACAGCAGATTTAGTAGTGGTACATGAAAATCTCATTCAGCCTGTACTTTGTTGTTTGTGGTGATGGTTTTATTATACTTAATTTTCAATCTTAAATTGTCACCAATCCATGTCTAATTTGTTCTACTTTTCCTTTGTCTTTTCTTCCTTTAAAATTTGACACTCTTAATAATTGCTTAGCCCTGGTTTAAAATCTCTAATATTTTGTATTGGCCTATTTTCCTAGTAAAGAATATTATAGTAGGTTTACCAAAATTTCCAGTTCCAAAAAGCAGCTGAAACAATTAAGAATTTGCTTAGAATTCCTAATTTTACTGTAATAGTAAGCCTTCACAATGTCTTGAACAGAGTCAAAATTATACTTCTAAAGGATTCAAGGTCAGTTATGAAGATAATGGCAAACTTTGATCACAAAATATCACGCAAATTATAGAGAGTAAGACAGGTCTGCTTAAGCCTTTATGATCTACCACAGGAGCTGGCAAACTTTCTGTAAAGAGCCAAAGAGTAAATGTTTTAGTCTTTGAGAGTCCCAAGGTCTGTATTGCAACTACTCAACTCAGCAGATACAGCAGGAAAGCAGCCATAGAATATATGTAAGTGAATGGGTGTGGCAACCCTCTAATAAAACTTTATTTACAAAGCCAAGCAGTGGGCCAGATTTGGCCTATGGGCCATAGTTTGCCAACCTCTGGTCTATGGTAGTATTTCTCAACTCTTTAAGCTCAGATCTCATAGAAATCTGTTTGACAAATCTCTCCAGGAAGAAATAAAAGTTATTATGCCTTTGGCGGAATCCCTATACATTCCACATCTCTCCACAAGTCAAGATTCTACTCCAATCAAATTATATTAATATGTTGACTTGAGGCTTTTTCAACCCCCTCCACCAAATGTCTGGTCTCCCTATCCACTACTGGGGAGTCACTGTTCTGCAATTAATGTGGATGCCATCCCGAAGAGCACGTTCTCATGCAGACCCATTAGCAAACCTATCTCTAGCACTGGGCTGCAGTTGGGTTTCTATAGCCTATGAAGTAAAGGCACAACTTAACTAAGTAGTTGAAAATTGTTTTCCATTTTGCTAGGATTCTCTTTCTGCAATCACATAGACTTTTTCTTCTCAGAGCATTCTCTCCAGAGTCTAAAGATATATATCCTCACAGTGCTGACTGGATTAGCCTCAGTTCTCATATGCTACTCCTATTTGCACCTACTTTACAAATCAAATCAAATATTTTTCTTAGGCAGGATGTTAATATCAATGCCTACCTAGCATTGGCTGAACTCTTTTTCTGTGCACTGTGGAATGCTGAGCCCTTTATGTGCATTATTTCAATTAGTCGTCCCAACATTCCTGTTTGGCAGATTCTATTATTATTCCTATTTCACAGATGAGCAAATTTTGTTTTAGCGAGGTTAAGCATATTACTCAATGTCAAAAACTAGTAGAACTATGCCAGGGTTCCAACCTTTGTTTGCCTGAATCTGGAAAATAAGCTCTTAAGCACTACTCCAGGATCTTTCTCAGAAAAGTTGTACTCTTAGGGATGCATAAACTCATGCTGATGGTCGATCCATCTGTAAGAAGTTTATTTTCACACTTACCATGATCTAAAAAGAGACACTTAGTTGTAACCATATGCTCTTTCGTCTGGACGACTACTTTATAGATAATCTATTTCAGTGTGACATTTGCATTTGTGATTTTAAGTTCACTCACTGGCACTAAGTGTTCACCCACGGTGATAGTTTTGAAGGGTTTTTTTGTGAAGCTGGGGTCTTAAGACGTTAATCCAGGACTCCATGTATCCTAGCAATCTGCCATAAGTATTTGCTTTGAAAAAAACTCCATATTATCTCTCCTTAAGTGGCAACATAGTCAGTGTCTTTGACAGAAGCACAGAAACCCAAGCTAAGTATTTTTCTAACTATATTAGAATTAGATGTTACCTCATGCAATTTCTCAATTCTTCTTAGACTTCCTTATTTCTCTAACTCTCAGCCTCTTCCTCTTCATTTGCCATGGTGGTGGCAAACTAGTGTTCAGGCTAAGTGACTCCCCACTGGCCTGGATAGTCCACTACCTGGGGCTGACCAGTCACTTCTCTATGAGTGCCCAACCCTCCCATTTGGCTGACACTATTGTCTCAGGCTCCTCTGTCACTTTCAGGCTTTTCAATAGGCACATAAAATGGTGTGGGTTGATACAATCTAGAAATCAAGGGTGGAGATGTTAACCATGGAGAATCAGAAGATAGGAGCTTGCCCCACAGGTAATACTCCTCCATTCCATCTGCCATTTTCAGTAAATTTCTCCTGCAATATAAGAGCAAAACTATCTTTGCAAAAATTATGACAGTGAGAAAATTAAGACAGTGAAAGGGATTTGATCTAATCAGCTCCCATCTTGCCTTTAACCTCAAAACTGCCCTTAGTCATTCTTGGGCTTGGGCCAACCTAACATTGGGAGAAATTTAGTTTATGATCTAAATGATAATCACTTTTCTTCAGAACTAAATGGCTTTTGTAAAGCTTATGAAAGACCACCAGGTTAGGAGGATGAGAGGAGCTATTCCGCTAAGATGTACGTATAAAGAATTACCAGCCATTATTCTGGCAGTCAAGGTTTGCAGCTTCTTCAATTACTCCTGCAGATAACACCACTAATGTAGAGCCTAAGATTGGCCCTTTGAGTTATCTTTTCAGGCTTTTGCATGGCTGACCACCAATAGCCCCACCCAGATTCATGACTCTTGACTCAAATGATTCTGTGGTCCCCACCCAGCAGTGGACTCAGTGCACAAGGACTGTTTTCCACACTCCCTTGATTGCATCCACAACCAATCAGCAGCACCCATTCCTTTGCCCATTAAACTAACCTTGAAAAACCCTAGCTTCCAAATTTTCATAGAGGCTCTTATCTCCTGTTCAGCCAGGTCTGTGTGAATTAAACTATTTCTCTATTGCAATTCCTCTTTCTTGATAAATTGTCTCTGCCTGGGCAGTGATTAAAATGAACCCATTGAGCAGTTACAAGAGCATTGGGCTGGAGGATCTCTGAGGCCAAGAAGGCTAGAAGTTTCCAGTCCTATGAATGACTCTTTCATGACAGGATTTCATAGTTGGTGCTTGAAGACTGCAAAAGAGTGATTTCTATGGTCTCCCCCAATCATAATATACAGGCTGCTACCAATTCTACTTACCAAAATAATGAGCTGGGTCAGAATCAAGTATTTTATGAAGGGGAAAAAAAGATCTTTTTAATGAGTAAACAACATGATTCTATGCCTAAGATTCATGTATGCCCTTCATTTGTAAGGAAAGAAATGCTAATTTGGAGAAAATTGCACAGTGGGTATGAAGATACATTTTAAATTCACTGTAAAGAAAAATACCAGCAAAAATGGGATAATTAATCATAAAATAAAATATGTAGAAAGAGAATTAAACATACGTAAAAATCCACAGGGAATAAATTACCTATGTCAACCCTTTACTGGTGGTGAGGTAAATTAGCACAACCTTTCTAGAGGCAAAATTATGTCTACAGTTTGACCCAGAAATACTACTTCCAGGAACTTCCCTTTGAGGAAATAATTAAGGAAATAAGCACATATATGGAAATAGGGTTATTTGGATAAAAAACTGGAAATACTCAATGTTTCAGAGGACTGGTTTAATTAATCATGGCAAATCTGCAACCTCAAGGTTACCATCATTGAAAATGATGTTGTAAAATAATATGCATACCATAGAAAACACTATGAGTAAGCTATTAAGCATATAAAGAAGTTTGTCCCTGCTTTTTAATCTGTTTCTCTTCTAATTTATATACGTATACACTCATTCTGTAAATAAGGTGCAGGTTACAGTTGCTCACACAAAATATGAGCTATATTTATTCCTCTGTTTCCCTCTCCTCTCTTTCTCTCTCTCTCTCACACACACACATACACAGCAATTCTAGGGAATAATCTGTGGTTCAATAGAAAACTATGCACTCTCTAGCAAGCACCTTTTTAGAATTATCTTCTTTTTATTCCATGGGAGCTATTCTACTTCTCTGTAAATTGTAGGAAAGCAAAAAGAATGCAAAATTTTTCTAGTCTATTAAGAGGCAAATTATGTCCTGTCCAGTAGAGGTTCAGCTGAATCCCACCCGCCCCACCCTCAGTGTCGATGAAGCTAGATTTGCCTCCTTTTGAATATTCATTTCATCATCATTCTGGATATACAAATGTGTGAGTTCTTTGAATTACCCTTTGAATTAGTTATAATATTCAACTTTGTTCCCTCATTTAATTAATGAGTTAAGTAGAATCTTCAACACATGTTCATTCTACATTTGTATGAAAGTCATAATTTTATCTGTTTTGAAAATTATCTTTAACACAATTCATCAATCACCAAATTCTGTGTATTTTTACCCTCTAGCTAAACCTGGAATATTTGTATTTCTCGATGAGGGACTGCCACTCTAATCTAAGCCACCATCTTCTGAGTTTCAGAGAGCTCCCCGTTTTATTCTTGCTATTTTGCAATCCATTTTGTACCTAACATCTGGGGTGATCTTGGCAACGCTAATCTGAACACATTGCTCCTTTACTCAAAGTATTTCTGTGGCTGACTGATGCCTTTAGTGCAAAAATCAATATCTTAACAAGATATTCCAGAACCCTTAAGAACTAGCACCTCCCTATGTTATAACCTATTTTTCAGCTTCCTTCATTTTATATTCTTCTTTCATAAATATATGTCCTGTAGTTTGTGTTTTTTGTATAATAAAAAATGAATATATTATTTTGAAAACATTCTCATGCAATCAATATCTGCCAGGAACTGCTCAGACCATTCTTGCCACACACAGGGAACCCTTCCTTTGTCAGTGCAAAGTTGGCCCGTGTCAACCAAGCTAGCGCTAAAAGAGAAAGTTATATATGCTTTTCCTTCTCTCTCTCCAATGTCCTTCTCTTCTCCAAAGCAGAAGCACTGCAGAAAGAAGCCATAATTTGTTCTATTTATTTTTCTAGCTTTGATTTCTAACTAGTTTTATAGAAAAATGTAAACATACTACCCTAAAGAAATGCCAGAGAATCTAAAATACCGGGTAGACATTCTATTTAAGCAAAAATTTGAGAGCTGATATCATTCCTTAATTCATTCAACAAATATTTATTGGTTGCAGTGAACTGAGATTGCACCACTGCACTCCAGCCTAGGCACAGAATGAGACTGTCTCAAAAAACCTAAAATAAATAAATAAATAAGTAAAGACATTGGCTTTTTCTCTGCCTAAGACGGGAAGTGAGACGAAGAGTTGAACTGAAGTGACATAATCCAACTTCAGTTACCGTAGGCCAGGAAAGGCACAGGTGGGGGAACCAGTTAGAGGGGGTCACAACATACCATGCAGGGGGTGACACTGACTTGAACTAGGATGAAAGTGGAGGAGAGGTGGAAAGTGCTAAGAATCTGGACATACTATGAAATTATAATCAACAGGATTTGCTGATGGGATTGAATGTAAGGGTAAGGGCAAGAAAAAAGTCAAAGATGATTCCAAAATATTGAGCTCAAGCAAGTGGAAGAATGGAGTTTCCATTAGCTGAGAAAGCCTGGAAAGGGACGAAGTTTGGTAGGGAGGGTGTGGAATTTGGGGATGGGTACATTAAGCTTGTCACACCTATTAAACATCTAAGTCTGTATAAAAATTATATTATTATTAAACATAATTAAGTAGTTCTGTATATGTTGTGTATATGAAACTGTATCTACAAGATTTTATTGTACTCTATACATGAAATTTATTATCTTCCCTATAGAGCTGTTGTGAGAATTGAATAAGTCGGTGCATTTAAAGTACTTAGGGTCAGGCACAGTGGCTCACGTCTGTAATTCCAGCATTTTGGGAAGCCTCAGTGGAAGAATTGCTGGAGGCCAGGAGTTTGAGACCAAACTGGGTACCATGGTGATGCCTCAACACCAGGAAAATAGAAAAATAAAAAATAAGCCAGATGTTGTGGTACACACCTGTGGTCCCAGCTACTAGGTGGGCTGAGGTAGGGAAGGATCACTTGATCCCAGGAGATTGGCTGGGAGTGAGCCATGCTTGTACACTGCACTCCAGCGTGGGCAACAGAAATCCTGTCTCAATAAATAAATAAGTTACATACTTAGCATATTGGTTGGTATATAGTAAGCACTCCATAGTGGTTAGCAGTTCATACCATCCAGCTAGGTGATGATTTGCATGCAAACGAGGGCAACACATATTGTTTCCTTCATTTACTCACTGATTCTGCAGATATCTACTGAGCACCTAGTATGAGCTAGACATTGTCCCAAGCAACGAATAAAGAGCAGTACACAAAGCAAAGTCCAGAAACTTTACTTTTTATTACACAGGGACAAATAACCAGGTACCCCTGCCCCTCACACAATGCCAGGTCTGTGGTAATAATGATGATAGACTATCTCTGCAGACCCCTTATTTTGTGGTATGCACTCAATAAGTATTTTGGTAGAGTTAAAAAAAGCAATGATGTTTCTGGGGCTTCCAAAGGGACTTCCAGAGGGGTCTTCTGAGTAGTCGCAAACACTAAATTCCAGTTGCTTAGCCTGCCCTATATAACTGACCCCTGCCTACTCATTAGGTCTCATATCCCACCACTTTCTACTTCACTTATGATAGGCCAGCCTCCAACGTGTTATGTGCTTCTCTGACAAGAGATGAGAGAATAATTTCTCCCCTGCAGGGCACATGGTTGACTCCTTTTCCTCCTTCAGGTCTTAGGAGGAATTTCTCTATCAGTTAGCTATTTTTGCATCACCAGTCGCTCCAAAGTTTAGTTTCTTAAACAACAATTTATCACTTCCCATGAACATAACTGTTGATTGGGCAGTTCTGCTGATCGGACTTGGCTTCATTAATCATGGCTTGGTTCATTCATGCATGCCTAGTCAAGTCCGGGGTTGTCTTGAGGTTGCCTGGAATGACTTGGCGCTGCAGCTCATGGTGTCTAATTCTCCAGTAGCGTATCTGGAGCTTATTCTCCTGGAACAACCAGGAGCCCATGAGAGCAGGCAGAAACCAGAAATGCCTTGCATTGTTTAATTACTCTTTTTATTTGGAGATAATGGTAGAGTCACACGCAATTGCATCAACTACTACAGAGAGATCCTAGCTATTCTTTACCAGTTTCATCTAAGGGAAACATCCCTCAAAACTATAGTATAATAATACAGTCAGGATACAGACGTCGGTACAGGCAAGATTCAGAACAATTTCCATCACCACGAGGACCCCTCACTTGCCCTTTCATTACCACGACCACTTCCTCCCTGCCCCATGCCCTCCTTAGCCCCTGGCAACCACTAATCTGCTCTCCTTTTACATAATTTAGGCATTTCAACAATGTTATATGCATGTAATCAAACAGCATGTAACCTTTTCGGTTTGGCTTTTTTCATTTAACATAATTCTCTACAGATTCACCAGGTGGTGATACTCCATGGTACTAATGTAACACAGTTTGTTTCTTCATTTGGTCACTGAAGGATATCTAGGTTCTTCAGTTTCTGACTTTTATGAATAAAGCTGCTAAGAACATTCATACACATATTTTTGTGTGACCAAAGTCACCATTTCTTTGGGATAAATTTTACTACCCTTAACATAATTTTACTTCTCTTATTTATAATTGACCTAAATAATTTTTTCTATATCCATTTAGAAATATAGAAAACAGTGTTTTAATTTTCACTTCAACCATCAAATCTAATTTAGTAAGCTTGAGAGGGGAATGAAAACGTATTGTGTTTACCCATATTTTTGCTCACCAAGTGCCTTCTTCCCTCCTGATGTCCCGAAGTTTCTTCTTGTATTGTTTCTTTCTGTTTAGAAATCTTCATTCAGCCGGGTGCTCATGCCTGTAATCCCAGCACTTTGGGAGGCCGAGGCAGGTAGATCACGAGGTCAAGAGATCGAGACCATCCTGGTCAACATGGTGAAACCCTGTCTCTACTAAAAATACAAAAATTAGCTGGGCATGGTGGTACTAGCCTGTAGTCCCAGCTACTCAAGAGGCTGAGGCAGGAGAATTGCTTGAACCCAGGAGGCGGAGGTTGCAGTGAGCCGAGATCGAGCCGTTGCACTCCAGCCTGGGTAACGAGCGAAACTCTGTCTCAAAAAAAAAAAAAAAAAAAAAAAGAAATCTTCCTTAATTATTGTTTAAAGTAGACAAATTTGCTGGTGACAAATTCTCTTTATTTTCCTTCATCTGACAATGTCTTGATTTCCCCTTCATTCCTGAGGGACATTTTTGCTAGGTATGAGATCCTAAGTTGACAGTTCTTTTCTCTTAGCACTGAATGAGTAAACTTCCTTCTATCAAATTCTTTCAGCTATTATTTCTTTGAGTTCATTAGGTCCTCCCTACATGTCAATAGGTTCTTGGAAACTGATTTTAAGCAAAAAAACGTGCAAAATAAAGCCACGTTTTTTCTCACCATTTCAATGAAACAGCATTACTCAAGAACTTGCAGTACATCATTTCACTTAAAGTCGCAGTTTCCTAGATTCTGTCAGCAATGTTAGGTGGGGACTTCCCACGCTTCTCAGTCCCACGTCTCTCTCCTCCCCTTTTGGGCCCTGTGGACATGAACGTTAGATCTTTAGTTGTAATGCCACAGGTCCCTGAAATGCTTGTGATTTTTTTTCCCAGTCTGTTTTTTCTCTGTTCTTCCAACTGGGTGATTACTATTGTTCTATTTTGCCTCATTCTCTCTATTCTGATGGTAAGCCATTCCAATTTAAATTATTGTATTTTTTCAGCTCTAAAATTTCCATTTTTGTCTTCTTCATATCTAATTCCTCTTGAGAAAATTTTCAGTTTTTTTCCTCATGCTTCAAGCATGTTCGTAATTGCTCCTCACGGCATTATTATCACAGCTCCCTTCATGCCTTTGTCAGATAATTCTATCACCTCTGTGTTGGCATTCATTGTGGAATAATGGGTACTTTTTATTGAAACCTAAGTAATTGGCATATTATGTCGTGAGGTTCTAGATCTTAAATAAATCAGTTTCAACAGGATTCCTCTAATGTTGGTACAGGAGGGCAAAGGGTAGGAAAGACATCATCTTGGTGAAGTGTTGTGATAACTCATTACCATCCCACGATGGTGAAAGACAAGGTCCTTTACTTGGCCTTCATGGGAGAGGGTGGGGCCATAGTCTTGTCTTATCTTTTCCTTTTCTCTTTTTCTTTTCTTTTCTTTTCTTTCTTTTCCCCTCTCTGTTGCCAGGCTGGAGTGTAGTGACGTGATCTCAGCTCACTACAACCTCCACCTCCCAGGTTCATGCAATTCTCCTGACTCAGCCACCCGAGTAGCTGGAACTACAGGCACGTGCCACCATGCCCAACTAATTTTTATATTTTTAGTAGAGATGGAGTTTAACATGTTGGCCAGGATGGTCTCGATCTCTTGATCTCAGGTGATCCACCCACCTCAGCCTTCTGAAGTGCTGGGAATACAGGCATGAGCCACTGTGCCCAGCTCATAGGCTTTTCTTTAGTGTTCGGATGGTGTAGAGCAGCTCTTATCTAAAAGTTTCTTGCCTTGCTAGGCTGCCGCATTTCCTGGTCCTCTGGCCAGAGAGAGCAGGCTTTTGTGGGGACTCTTTCTGTCTGTGCCTGCTGGGGTTTCTGGGTTGCTGGCTTCTTCACCTCCACGTGTGGGATCTATGAGGCAAAAGTTAGTCTGGCTAACTTCTCTCCACCTTTCAGAGTCTTCTTAGGTTTGATTTATATTCAATGTCCCAGCTTTAAAGTCTCAGCAAGAGGAGTAAGAAAAGGTACACCTACTCACTGTTCCCAAAAGTGGAAGCCTGTAAATATTTTTATAAGCCTTTGCTGTGTCAAGCTTACTCATATTTTATCTCACTTGGTTAAACCCAGAGTCAGAACTGATGGAGACAATAAAGTCACAGAGCAAAGATTATGGCAGTGACTGTGGCCACTAATAATGTGCTCACAGTCTACCACGATGTCGCCATCTCAGAGAGACATTCCCACCTCCTAAATCTAAAGCAGCCCCCAGGCCTCCTCACATTGACTTCACATCAATATCTGAAATTATGTTGCTTACTGATTTGTCGGCATTTTTATTTTTTACCTTCCTCTTTAGAATATAAAAAACATACTATATTTTATTTAAATCACTTTGAATCCTCAAGGCCTAGAAGAGCATTAGGTTCTCATTTCTTTATCTTTGAATGGCTGAGTGAATAAACGAATGAGAAAAAAAATGAGTGGGCAAAAGTTATACTAAGAACGCATGAAATTCCCAGAATTTCATAAATAAGGCCCTTGGATCAAAAAGCCTCAGAATAGGCTAGACATTTCCAAACATTCCTTAACACATTAACATGAGAGATTCAGTTTAAAAAAAATAAATAAATAAGCCCAGAGGGCAGGCGCTGGGGCTCACGCCTGTAATCCCAGCACTTCGGGAGGCTGAGGCGGGTGGATCACGAGGTCAGGAGATTGAGACCATCCTGGCCAACATGGTGAAACCTCGTCTCTACTAAAAATACAAAAATTAGTTGGGCATGGTGGCACGTGCCAGTAGTCCCAGTTACTTGGGAGGCTGAGGCACAAGAATCACTTGAACCAAGAAGGCAGAGGTGGCCGTGAGCTGAGATCGTGCCACTGCACTCCAGCCTGGCAACAGAGAAAGACTCCATCTCAAAAAATAAAAAAACTAATAATAAAAATAAGCGCAGAATATGTAGAGTACAAATATTCAAATCATATTGAGAGACATTGTTTTAAGAGAACATTATTTTAAACAATTGTATAACACATTTTTCTTTAAAAAGTTTATTGCATCAAATGCTACTTTTTATATCATGGAGAAGGGTTCTGGTGGTTATTTGTCACTCATTGTTTTGAAATATCAGTGGGTTTTGTTCTAAAACCAAAGAACCTCACAATGAATAAATTCTCATATAGATAAAACAAATATAGAATATATTTGTTAAAAACAACCTTTAGCAAAATTGGAGATACATCACTCTACCATGGCAAAAAAAAAAAAAAATCCCAAATTAGGGACTTTGCATTAAAAAATGTCTATTCTGAAATGGAATCACTGCAATAATTTCAGAAGGAAACATTTCAACAAGGTTCAGTCTCCCAACCTCCACTCCATATTATTAAAGCAACATTGAGTAAAAGACATTTCATGAGAAGGCTCAGCACAGAAAATTAGAATGTCACTCTCAAAGAAGGGAAGAGAAATGAATTCCACGGTTGAGAAAGCACTCTTTAAAAAAAATACCAACAAGGAACAGATGTTACCAGGAAAGGGCAGAAGGGGAAGAATAATAGTTACGTGGTAAAAAATTTTAAGCCAACAATTTAAGAGAAGAAAACCTGGGTGGCCACAGAGGAGACAGTTGCAGATTTTCATGGACAACTTCCAGGAAAGAAACATGTTGGCCGGGCACGATGGCTCACACCTATAATCCCAGCACTTTGGGAGGCAGACGCAGGTGGATCACAAGATCAGGAGTTTGAGACAAGCCTGGCCAACATGGTGAAACCCCATCTCTACTAAAAATACAAAAATTTGCTGGATGTATTGGTATATGCCTGTAATCCTAGCTACTCAGGGGGCTGAGGTAGAAGAATTGCTTGAACCTCAAAGACAGAGACTGCAGCGAGCTGAGCTCACACCACTGCACTCCAGCCTGGGTGACAGAGCAAGACTCCATCTAAAAAAAAAAATAGTTTTCAAAATCTATTCTTGTTGTGAAGACATATGAAAGAGACAGCACCTGCAAGGTATTTTGTTGTTTGTTTTAAGGAGGAGAGATATTAAGCAGTGTCAACACACTATTTGAAATAGATCATCATCCTCACAGACATTCACTGCCTAGTTGACAGGTATTCAACTAAGTATTTCACATGTACGCTTTCATTTAAGTATCACCCAAACTGTGTGAGCTAAGACCTAGTAATGCCCACTTTATACAGATGAAACAACTAGGACTCAGACATGTGAGCAATGTGATCAAGGTAACACAGCTAATATATTACGGAGTCACATTTGAAATGTGGCAGTGACGCACGCCAATAATCTCAGGACTTTGGGAGACCGAGGCAGGTGATTGCTTGGGCCCAGGAATTCAAGATCAGCCTGGGCAATGTGGCCAAACTCCATCTGTACAATAAACACAAAAATTATATGGGCGTGATGATGTGCACCTGTAGTCCCATCTACGCTGGAGGCTGAAGTGGGAGGATCACCTGAGCCCAGAGGGATGGAGGCTGCAGTGAGCCATGATTGTACCACCGTACTCCAGCCTGGGCAACAGGGTGAGACCTGTCTCAAAAAAAGAAACAAACAAAAAAAAGATTTGAAATCAGGTTCACCTCTCTCCTAGGCCCTGCTTTGCACCCTGAGCTCCAATTCCCAAGGTTTGATCAGAAGGAAATCTTGACCACTAACTGTGTTTTATAGTGGGTGGTCCAGTCATACTGGCTATTTTCTCTTTGAATTCATTCTTCAGTGTTTGAATTTATTCCTGACAATAAAGTGATACTTCAATAAGTCATTAGAAAAATAGTCAAAAATGAGATAATTATCAAATAAGTTATACTATGGCTGCAATGTATAAATACAGCTAGTTGAAAACAGTGATCAGCATTTTGGGAACCTACTTTCTCTAAAATTACAGTATTAATCAAAAATATAATTGTCATCTTTTAATCCAGACCTTTACTTCGAAAAAGCAATAATTTATCTTCTGGAATCAAGCAAATAATAAACAAAATCAAAAATTAAAACATTGTTTATTATATCACAAATTTAATATTAAGAGAGGTTCACCTCAAGCTCTAAAAATGAAAGTTTGAGATCAAATTAAACTAAAAAAAATTCTATCAGTCTGCTTTGAGTAAATAACTTACCCTTCTGAGCTTCAGTTTTTTCATCTGTTAACAATGATAACGGTAGCACAGAACTTACATCTATGTGTATAAGGATGTGATACTTAGTGCTTAATAAGGTTAGTGATCATTTTATTATTATGCATTCTTTTGCTGATTGGATGTTTTATTATTATTTTGTTATTACTACTGATTTAATTACAATAGGTTAGAAAAAATGTCTAAATTTCAAATTATTGAAATGCTGTGAAATGGCCTCATATCGTCCAGTTCATAAACACAATTGATACCAGAATGACACAGGACTGTAGATGAAGAACACACTTCCTTTATGCTTAGATGAGTAGTTCTCAACTAGGGGTGATAGTGTCCCCCAGTGAACATTTGACAACGTCTGGAGACGTTTACGGACGTCACAACCGGAAAGGGGTTTCTACTGGCATCTCGTGGGTAGACACCAGGGGTGCTGCCAAATATCCTACAATGCACAGAACAGCCCCCACCAAAGAATTTTCTGCACCAAAATGTCAATGGTGTTGAACTTGAGAAAAGGAAGATGTTAGGCAAAGAAGAGGATTTTCAAAATTAAAGCCATTATCCTAGATTTAAAAGGAATAATTAATCAGAATTGAGTCTACTGGATGAGGCAGTGTACAACCAAAGCACTTGTCACGATGGAGATCAAGATGTCAAATTAGCGTAGCAGAGGCTTTAGGATCAGGCAGACACAGATATCAATTTGTTTATCAAGCCAAGACACTCCAGTTGTCCCAGGAGGATATATTTGATATTTTAAAGAATTTTCAAACTCAGGTGGCACAATTAGCTCTGAGCCAGGAGGTCAGCACAAGGCCTGAGGAAATACCTCTCAGATGGCAGGTCTCTGAGCCTCCTGGCATCTTGCCCAAACTTGATCCTGGCTAGCAAAGTCACTGTCAGCACCCACACACAGAAAACAAGAGAAAAAGTGACACAGTGAAGATCACCCAGTATGAAAAGAAACAAAACAGAGGCTGAGAACAGCAGCAGTCCCTACACATAAAGTCTCGAGTCTGCACGCAACCTACAAGACTTCCGCCAGGCCATGAAGATATATCCACCTCCAGCCTCCCACACACCAGGCTCCTTTCTTTCATGAAACTATTCCCACCTGCCCCACCTTAATGTATCTATGTGAAATCATCTTCCCATTCCACACCCTTCTACCTGGCTACTTATCTTTTATGTATCATCTTACTTCTTCTAGGAAACCTTCCCTAATGCCTTCTTCTCGACAAACACAGCATAGGGAGAAGCATATACAATAAAAGTCAAGAACACAACCTCAGGAGCCCACCTGCCTAGGTTAATTGCAAAACGTACATACAGTGTGGACTTGAGCAGGTGTTTAACCTCTGTCCTTCATGAGATAAATGTAATCTTATCTACCTCACTGGGATGTTGAGAGGATCAAGTGAGTTACTACATTTAAAGCGCCTCAGAACAAGGCCTGGAATGTAAGTGTTTAATAAATGAGAGATGCGCTTACTAGACTCCAGCTTCCAGAAGTTGAGGGTATTTGTCTACAGCCTTCATTATTGTATCCCCAGCTCTAGCACAGTGATCTCTGCATTGCAGGAACTCAATAAATACTTGCTGCATAAATAAATTACACGAGAGGCCCCTTTCATCTCCACTCAGAGCACCTTAACCTTTCTCCATCATAAACAAACTACACTTAAGGTAATTGTATAATTATCTCTCTGTAGACTGTAAATTCTATGAGAGGCAGAGCCTGCTTTATGCACTACTCAAATTATAGTAATTGGATCATGGTGAGCACAAAACAGTTTCCAAGTAAAATGAAGAAATGAATGAATGCCCAACTTAAAGAATAAGTACCAGTAGAGTCAGTGGCATTCATATAAATCTTTCTTTGTGCTTTCCTGGAAACCTGTCTTTGTAAAGTTTTACTGGGTTGTTTTTTCAAAGGATATGAAGAAAGTGAGAGCCTTTCTATTAGAAACTAATTGGAACATGACTTCCCCAAGACTTTGTCTCCAATAGTAATACACAGAGGCAAGAGACTCAATTTTTATCTTCCTTGTATTCAAAGACAAAGAGAAGTTTATAGGAAGCTGCAGAATATTGCAAAGCCCTGGAATGGCATTCTTACTCTGATTTGCTATAAAATGAGAAAAGCTGGTGATTTATTTCCCCTATAATATCAATTTGTCCTAGGTATTCTATCTTTAGTGAATTTTACCCAAAATCACTCAAACTTGAAAAACTTTCCTGCCCATAAACTAGGTTCTTGTAGCTTTAGTCTTTTGGAGCTCTGGGGTTCTATGACTAGAATTGATATTGACTCAAGATTCATCTGAATGAGAATTTTAAGCTCTAGTGAAATGCTTTTCCAATACCACGTAATATATAAAAGTGGAGTTGACACTAACAAAAGTTCAGAATACAGTGTCGCAGACATTCATGATGGACCACAAATCTGGCTCTAAGCAAGCAACATAATTCAAACTTGGTAAGTTGTGAATAACATTCTCCATAAGACAAAAACAAACCAATTACTGAGGAAAGTCACAACAACCCTTTATAGTTGGTCCAGACAGAAATATTGCCTCAAGCTCTTCGTAACAGATAGGAGTGTGATTCAGACAATCTCCACAGAAGAGCAACTTGACAAGATCATTCCCCATAATGTACACATCTTCTGGCCCTGCAGTTCCACTCACAGGAATTTAGCTTACCCCTTTATTCTTATATTCCTCTATGGGTCATATACAGTCTTACATTTGGGAAATGATGGTATACAGAGTATTGCAGGGGTGAAAGGAAAGCTTCCCTTCACCCTCTGAAGGCTGTCTAAAAAATTAACTCACAAAAAACAGATTAATAGGGGAAAAGGCATACAAATCTATTAATGTGCACATGGGAGAGAACCACAGAGTGATTATCCCAACTCCCTAACGGAGTGCAAAAGCTTATAAACCATCTTGAGGTTTCAGAAAGAATGGGGGCCCAGGATGGCCAAAAATAAGTTAGGCTGGCAAACCAGGTTACAGTGGCAAGACAGGTCATGGGAAGCAGAGAGGAGGAGCCTTGGCTAGCAAAGGTGGTCTTGTATAAACGAAACCAAACAGGTAGCAGCCCTCAGAATAGATGGTAAATGTTTCTTCTTTAAAGATGTCAGACCCTCAGTTAATCTTCCCTAGATCAGGACAAGGGAAAGGTTGGCTACCTCAATGCACATTCTCTACAGATGCAAATCTCCCTGACAGAAGACAGCTTTGCAGGTTGCTTTTGTGTGCTGGCCCCCTGAACAGCCATCTCAAAATACGTCACATAAGTAAGAGTAATTGGGCAGACTCTCAAGCAAGAATAGGCTCACAGAGACTTTAGCATAACCCCAAAACCTAAAATGCAATAAAATAAATAAATGGGGAAAAAATCAAATAAATATATTTGGGGAGATTCAAAAAAAAAAAAGGACAAAGAAACAAAAGTGAGATACAAAAACAGCAAATTGGTTACACCATGGCACTTGCCTTCTTTGAACATGATTTAAACAGTCGGCCATCTTTGACCAGCCAAAACTCAGTAATTGACACAAGAGTCAACTGCAGTTCACAAAAAACCTTTCGACTAAACTGAAAATATATAAAAAGAGATAGCTGTAGGCTAAACTTAATTTAACAAACCCAAATGTATAAATGAATGAGTAAATAAACAAAAATGTAGTCTATGCACATAATGGAATATCGTTTAGCTTTAAAAAGGAATGCAGTACTAATGCATGCTACAACATAGATGAAACTTCAAAAATATTGTACTAAGTGAAAGCAGACAGACACAAAAGACCATGTATTGCAGGGTCATGATCTTTTATGACATTTATAAATGACATTTATATGACATTTCCAAAAGAAGCCAACCTGTGAAAACAGAAAGTGGATTCGTGGTTTTCAGAAACTGATGGAAGGGAAAATGGGAAGTGACTCCTGTGAATGGATAGGGGAATTCTCTATGGAATGATAAAAAAGTTCTACATTTACATTGTGATGATGGTTATACAACAGCAAGAATATGCTCAAAATACTGAGTTATACACTTTGAAAGGATGAATGTTGTGGTATATGAATTATATCCCAATAATGCTGTTATTTTTTTTTTAAGTCACCCTTATAAACTTGTTGTTGGGGGTAGAATTTAAGGTAATTACAGAATGCTTGGCACATGCTATGCCAACAACAAAATCATCCTCATCTTGCATTTATTGAGCATTTATTAAGTGCCAGTCACCTAATCAGCATAATCCTCTTTAACTCTTATAACAATTCCATGATATATAGAGAAACTATTAGTAGGAGGAGTATTTCAAGGTGAGAAATTGAGGTGTAGGATGCTAAAACTGTAACTGAAGAGCAATTCCTGTTCAATGGAATACACTACTTCAGTAAAGCATTCCATACATTTTAGTTTTATTATTATAATTATGTCAATCCTGCTTAGCATCCTAAGGCCTTTTGCATTTAATCATTAGAAGGCTAAGTGACAGCCAATAATTAGCATTTGTCATTAGAACTGCATGTCTGCAGTTAGTTTTAATAGAGATTAAAAGACCGTGAAATCTAAACTGTGTATACCTGGTTGTTTCACCCCACTCAGGACCCAGCAAGGGTCATGCAGGAGGTGATTCATTCAAAGATAAAAAGAGGCTTTAACATTAAAGAGTGCGTCCAAGCAAGATAGAGAATCATTATTTCTACTGCATCACTAATCTTGGACTGATGACTTACCACAACTCCACTTAATGGTCTTATTTCTTCTTTAAAATATGCATTCGTCAGATTTTTTTTTTACTGATTATTTAAAATGCAACAGTACAAAAGTATATAAAGAAGAAAATGGAGGGGTTCCTGCTCTCCATCTCCACTTCTAGTGCCCAAAGTATGTCACCTGCAGCAGTTCCAAAAAGCTGCCTCCCAACAGCCATTCTCTTTTTATTTGGTACAAAACCCTGGTCAATGTACCAGCTGAGAGGCTGCATTATCTATTCTTCCAGGTAAAGCCAAGTGACCAAATATTGGTCAAGGAGATAGAAGAAGTTTTGTGTGAGCTTTCCAAGAAGGCTTTTTTAAGAGAAGGGACAGAGGGTTCCCTCAATGTCCAACAGCCATCTTGGACCTTGAGGTAAGCTCTAGGTGGGAAACCATATACAAGAATGGTGGAGCACACATGTGAAAGAAACCAAGTTTCCTGTTGACCATGGAACTACGAACTAACTTTGACTTCTTTCCCATGAAAGAAAACTAAACGACCTGAATAAGTCACTATTATTCTGAGTTGGAGGGTATATGCAGCCAAATGTAATTCAAACAGAAATATAATTCTGTCTTCCTATTTGTCCATACATGTATGTGTGGTTTGTTGGTGGTGGCGGTGTTTTGCTTTGTTTGTTTGTTTATTTGGAAACAGAGTTTCACTTTTGTTGCCCAGGCTGGAGTGCAATGTCACAATCTCAGCTCACTACAAACTCCGCCTCCCAGGTTCAAGGGATTCTCCTGCCTCAGCCTCCTGAGTAGCTGGGATTACAGGTGCCTGCCATCATGCCTGGCTAATTTTTTGTATTTTTAGTAGAGATGGGGTTTCATCATGTTGACCAGGCTGGTCTCGAACTCCTGACCTCAGGTGATCCACCCACCTCAGCCTCTCAAAGTGCTGGGGTTACAGGCATGAACCACTCCACCTGGCGTATGTGTGTTTTTAAAAATTAAGAGGATCACATCAAGTATTATGTTCCACAATGGTCTCCTTTACTCTTCCTGTGGAAAGCAAATCAAAGGCAACTTTCCACTTGATATCCATAGCCCTAACAATTGCTTTTTAATGCATACAGAGCTTTCTGCTGCAAGGATACACTGACCTTAAAGCCTACTGGTGGACACAAACTGTTTCCCTGTATTCCTTTGCCACTTTGAAGAATTCTTGTTTAAAACGCTCTCTCTTTCCCAAATCCATTTCTACTCACTTCCACCTTCCCAGGGCATTAAGTTTTACTTTGTTCTTAGGGAAGTAACTTTGTCTGCCAGCTTCCATTTTGGGGAACCAACAAAAAGCTCTCTGGAGTTAACCTCCCTAATAGTGGAGACTGAAGCACATATCACCTAATAGCACATAAATCTGAGAGGTTTGCTCTTTGATTTGAATGTAGCTGTGGATGCCATGACAACATATGCTTCTGTGGAAGCAGCGAGATGAGGGCTGTTTCCTGGTAACCACCAGGGAACTGCAAGTTTAAGGAAGCTTCATAAAATCCTAAGCACATGAACGTACACTTGCAATGCATCTTCATTGGCCAAACCATAAAATAGCTATTAATTGTAGAGGAAAAAAAACTGAATTTAAAAAAAAAATTTTAATGGCCCTTCTCAAACAGAAGGCAAATTTTGAAGAAAAGATCCTGAAATTTGCCACTGGAGTTAGAATTGCAATTGTATGGGTAAAACAGACCCCATATATCATTCAAAATCTGTGATTTCAAGCAAGTTGCTGAAGCTTTTAATTTTAGACAGAAATATTAAGGAAATAGCTTTTGTGAATTGTTTTTTCCTCTAAAAGTGCAATTATTTCAGTATCCTTATCAGACCTATACAGAACCTTCAACTATTTTGAACCACTTCCCAGTAAAATTAAACAACAACAGAGTAAACAAGAACAACTGCACCTTAATATGCAACATGGTCTATAACCACTAAACCTCCTTGTTTCATAGATATTATCTGCTTCTAGTTAAGCAACTGACTTTAAAGCATCACCACCTCTAAATAAGAAATTACATTTTTCTTTCTTACTGGTATTCGGAAAGGGAAAAAAGACTGCTTTTTGAAAACAGACAGCCCCACTCTTTTCTCTGGGAGTTCAGACATAGCCATGTGTATAAATAGATATCTATTACTATGAAATGGAGGTGTTCCAGGTATTTCTGAAAAAAAAAAAAAAAAAAAAAAAAAAAACCACATGGTTTAATTGAATTACATGGCTCTAGGGGACTTCTAGAAATTGGACATCTTTTTGTGTTCTTAAATTGTGAGGTTTTAAAAAATCGCATATGCTAGGTTTCTACCAAATACTCACTTGGTTCATAATCAAACCAAGAGTCTGCAGCAAGAAAGTTCAGTCTAAGTCCTAAGAAGATGATCATGACTCCTAATGTTCTTTAACATCAGACTTGTCAGCTTCTACATTTCCTTTCACTTGCCAGCCAGCACCCCGGGTAGCCAGCTCTGGATCAAAAGACACAAATACGTTTCTTTCCTGAATATTCACTAGCTAAAACTCCATGGATCCTGGCGCCATGCTGTCGTCCTCCCAGCTTTGGGGCCTTATACTTCACAATGTAGAGAAAAGACGCCCCTCAGACTGAAAGTGCTCTTTAAACAGCCCGTCTTTATCCAACATGATGAATAGAGGAAGGAGGAAACAGCTTGGCAATTCTGAAATCTGACCCCATCAAACCTAAGAGAGAGAAATGCAGGAAATAGTTAAAAATATATATATTGGTTTACTTTCAAGCAGGCTTCTGGGCCAGAGATCAGAGAAGAGTGAATCTTAACTGGGAGAGGCAGCCAAATGTAAAGACTAAAACTTAGTGAGGGAAACTGGTTGCCACAGAAAAGAAACAAAGCAGCCTGTCGCTGGAAACTAGCATGAAAAAAATATCACACTCAAGCGCACAAATGTAAAACAAAAAGTCTATTTGTGTCTTAATGTTTGGCCCCAAATCTGTAAGCAAATCTTCCAAATGCATTGAATCAGCAAATGGGAAGCATTAGGAGGCCTGAACACAACTTCTAACAAATCCCTCTATCATTTCAGCAGAGATCAAAGGATTGCCTAAACTACCTTTTCAAAAATATAAAAATTTTTACAGCATAAAAACAGGCAGCAAAACATGGTTTATTTTCAAATGGATAATAATGGTCAATATTTAGTAAAAACCTAAAATCTGGATCTCTGCATAAATATAGCCTATTTAACTCTCCCGGCTAGTATGATTAGTGTCGCCATTGTATAGAGGAAGAGACTCATAACAGTTTAAGTAACAGGCTTTAACATCTCAAGACCAGATCTGCATCGAGATTTTTCTATATTCTTTCTTATCTGTAGACTTAAGTGTCTCACAATTATTATCAGCCATTCAGAAATAACGTACAGTATAAAAACTAACAAAAGCACTATGTGTTACCTGCTCTTTAGGGTGCTTCAATGACTGTTTTCTAAGACAGCGCATATTCCCTGCATAAATACGTTCAAAGGATGCATCTTTGAAAATAAAATAAGAATTTTAATGTTCAAGTCCAAAGGAGAATTGATTTTCACCCACTCGATATACTTCCATTTGTCCCTGTAATACTGTAATCTTCCCCTATACCCACTAGTTAATCAGGTAGGTCATTATAATGATTTTCAACCAAAAGAGCAGGATTCCATGTACTCCTGCTAGAGCGCACTATTTTGTTAGTCTGTCACCCACCCTTGGGGAAAACAACTTCCTTTTAGGGCAAGGACACTCATAATTAGACCCACTATAAATAACACAAGTGCTCAGAGCAATGCCACTTGGAATATTTAACATGTGAGCAGGGCAAGAACTTCCGCCTGCTCTTCCCCTGGACAGTGACCATCACCCGCTTGGGAACATCCCCAAATAATGTTCTTCTCCAAAGGGCTGTCCTCTGGCTGAAAACAAATCCCAAGCAAGCACAATAACATACAAGCTACAAACAGTGACAAAAAGTCAACCTTTTCCTTCCAATTTTAAGGCCTGATTTTTAATTAAAGAAGGACCGATACAGATTTTCAAACTGGTATACCGTTTCAGCTATAAGCTCAAGGGCACACAAATTGTCTTAGCGAAAATTAGTTTTCAAGAAAGAAAAAACAAGTTAGAAGAATATTAAAACTTCAAGAAATGCTGTATGTTATAATTTTGCTTTAATAGTCAGAGAACGCTGAGTTTGAAAGCCAGGTATCCTTCTACTGTGTGACCTTGGGCAAATACATTCTCTAACTCCTCTTGGTCTCAGTTTTTCCCACTGAATAATGAAGAAAATACACCCAACATCTTCAGAGCTACCCCACAGTATGGGTTCCAGGAGAGAAGGCAGGTCCTGAGGCATACAATAGGCTATTTCAGTGTTAGTCACAGGTAATGGATTTTCCTAAAATCAGATTCGAGTGGAGCCTGTGGTCAGAAAAGCAGAGTTAGGCGCTTCCAGAACTGTAGCAGTTCAAAGGGCATGTGCTGCTCATTTTCATTGCATTCTAATGGGCCATTTATCAGCATATATCTATATAGGTTGTCAGGTGGACCACCCTGATTCTGAGAACAAAGGGACAAAGTGAGAAACACCCCAAGTTGGATCTCCACCTGCAGCTAAGCTGCCTCTCACTTCATTGTTCTTTAGCATTAACACCCTTCTGCTGCTTCAGTCCCAGACTTCCCCAGCACAATCTTCTCTCCCCTCCTCTACCACACTACTTTTCTCCCCTCAGCCTTCCAACATCTCACAATGGGAGGGCATTAAGATTGGGCCAGACCTGGGAGATGCATGGAGTAGGATGGATGAGAGGTGAACAGAGTGAACCACTGATAACCCCCATTGAACAAACTTTTAGTCCAGAACAACTTTTCAAGCCTGCTATTGCAGGAGATTCATGGAACAGCAACCACAGTTTTCAATTCTGGGGCCAGAACAAATTCAGTCCCTAATGCTGACCTTAAATATGGTTATTTGGCCAGGCGCGGTGGCTCATGCCTGTAATCCCAACGCTTTGGAAGGCTGAGGCAGTTGGATCACCTGAGGTCAGAAGTTCGAGACCAGTCTGACCAACATGGTGAAACCCCATCTCTACTAAAAATACACCATTAGCTGGGTGTGGTGGCGCATGCCTGTAATCCCAGCTACTTGGGAGGCTGAGGCAGGAGAATTGCTTGAACCCAGGAGGAGGAGATTGTGGTGAGCTGAGATTGTGGTGAGCTGAGATTGCAGTCCAGCATGGGTGACAAGAGCGAAACTCCATCTCAAAAAATAAATAAATAAAATAAAAACCAGTTAATTATTTATTTAATTTGATTTCTTTTTTGGAACACTGTCACACAGGCTTGAGTGCAGTGGCACAATCTCAGCTCACTGCAACCTTCGCCTCCCAGGTTGAAGTGATTTTCCTGTTTCAGCCTCCTGAGTAGCTAGGATTACAGGCATGGGCCACCACACCCAGCTACTTTTTGTATTTTTAGTAGAGATGGGGTTTTACCATGTTGGTCAGGCTGGTCTCGAACTCCTGACCTCAGATAATCCACCTGCCTCAGCCTACCAAAGTTCTGGAATTACAGGTGTGAGCCACCGTGCCTAGCCCAAAAAATACAGTTAATTGTAACATTTCTATTGGAGTTTTAAAGTTCAGTGCCCTCAAAGAGGCTGATGATTCCTTTCAGAATGCTTAATGCGTTTCTGATTTTGGCACTACAATAGACAGCAATCAAATGTGCTGGAGCTTTCTCCCTGGAGCCAATAGGAAATACAAGGGTTTCTCTTTATAGCAATCATTCATTCATTCGGCAAATATTTTTGAACACCTATTATGCACCAGGCATACTTTTTTTACTCTAATAGGCTCAGAAGGATTGCATTTGCCAAGGTACTTTGGCTTACAATAAATGGAAAACCCTTTCAACCGTACTTAAGAAAAGAATTTATTTTCAGGACAGAGGCAAAGCTCAGGGAATTTTCCAAGAGAAATAAGTAAAACAAAGTATCTTTCTGAAAAAGTAAAACTCCAACCAGAAAGCTCTTCAGAAAACACCTTTGGGCCAGGCATGGTGGCTCACACCTGTAATCTCAGCACTTTGGGAGGCCACGGTAAGCAGCTTGAGCTCAGGAGTTTGAGACCAGCCTGGCCAACATGGTAAAACCCCGTCTCTACTAAAAATATAAAAATTAGACAGGTGTGGTGGCAGACACCTGCAATCCCAGCTACTCAGGTGACTGAGGCAGGAGAATTGCTTGAACCTGAGAGGCAGAGGTTGTAGTGAGCCAAGATCACACCGCTGGACCCCACTCTGGATAACAGAGTGAGGGTCTTTCTCAAAAAAAAAAAGAAAGAAAGAAAGAAAACAATGTTGTTTTTTCTCCTTCTCTGTCTCTGATCCTCGTGGAACATGCTTCCATTCATGTCTGCCTCTACCTGTGGTCTTCCTCAATGAACGACTGCATTAACTAATGTCCAATTTAGTTCACGTAAACAATTCATTCAAGAAGTACTGACTGAGTATCTATGGCAAGCTTGTCCAACCTGTGACCTGAGATTACAGGCGTGAGCCACCAAGACTGGCCCAAAAAATACAGTTTGCATTTTTTGGTAAAAACTCTTCCTCTGGCCTCAGTCTTTCTAAGTAGCTAGGACTATATGCAAATACCAACACATCTGGCTAATTTTTTATTATGATTTTTAGTAGAGAAGAGGTCTTTCCGTGTTGCCCAGGCTGGTCTCAAACTCCTGAGCACAAGAAATCCTCCTGCCTTGACCTCCCAAAGTCCTGGCATTACAGGGATGAACCACCATGCCCAACCAGGACTTGCAGACATGGACTACATGTGACCCAGGATGGCTTTGAATGCCGCCCAGCACAAATTTGTAAACTTTCTTAAAACATGATGAGGTGGGAGCTCATTTTTTATGGCTGCATAGTATTCCATGGTGTATATGTGCCACATTTTCTTTATCAAATCTATCGTTGATGGACATTTGGGTTGGTTCCAAGTCTTCATTATTGTAAACAGTGCCACAGTGAACACATGTGTGCATGTGTCTTTATGACAGAAGGATTTATAATCCTTTGGATATATACCCAGTAATGGGATTGCTGGGTCAAATGGAATTTCTATTTCTAGGTCCTTGAGGAAGCGCCACACTGTCTTCCACAATGGTTGTACTAATTTACACTCCCACCAGCAGTGTAGAAGTGTTCCTATTTCTCCACCTCCTCTCCAGCATCTGTTGTCTCCTGATTTTTTAATGATTGCCATTTTAACTGGCGTGAGATGGTATCTCAATGTGGTTTTGATTTCCATTTCTCTAATGACCAGTGATGACGAGCATTTTTTCATATGTTTGTTGGCCTCATATATGTCTTCTTTTGAAAAGTGTCTGTTCATATCCTTCACCCACTTTTGAATGGGTTTGTTTTTTCTTGTAAATCTGTTTTAGTTCTTTGTAGATTCTGGATATTAGCCCTTTGTCAGATGGGTAGATTGCAAAAATTTTTTCCCATTCTGTTGGTTGCTGATTCACTCTAATGATTGTTTCTTTTGCTGTACAGAAGCTCTGGAGTTTAATTAGATCCCATTTGTCTATTTCGGCTTTTATTGCCATTGCTTTTGGTGTTTTAGTCCTGAAGTCCTTGCCTATGCCCATGTCCTGAATGGCTTTGCCTAGGTTTTCTTCTAGGGTTTTTATGGTGTTAGGTCTTATGTTTAGATCTTTAATCCACCTGGAGTTAATTTTAGTGTAAGGTGTCAGGAAGGGGTCCAGTTTCTGCTTTCTGCACATTGCTAGCCAGTTTTCCCAACACTATTTATTAAACAGGGAATCCTTTCCCCATTGCTTGTTTTTGTCAGGTTTGTCAAAGATCAGATGATTGTAGATGTGTGGTGTTGCTTCCAAGGCCTCTGTTCATGTCCTTCATAGGGTCATGGATGAATCTGGAAACCATCATTCTCAGCAAACTGACACAAGAACAGAAAACCAAACACAGCATGTTCTCACTCATAGGCAGATGTTGAACAATGAGAACACGTGGACACAGGGAGGGGAGCCTCACACACTGCGGTCAGTTGTGGGGGCCTAGGGGAAGGACAGCGGGGAATGGTGGGGGGTGGGGAGGGATAATGTGGGAAGAAATACCAGATATAGGTGATGGGGAGATGAAGGCAACAAACCGCCTTGCTATGTATGTACCTATGCAACAATCCTGCATGATCTGCACATGTACCCCAGAACTTAAAGTACAATTTAAAAAAAAAAACTCATTATGAGGGCTGTGTGTGTGTGTCTGTGTGTTTATAAAGCTCAATAGCTATCCTTATCCTTAGTGTATATTATGTGTGGTCCCCCAAGACAATTCTTCTTCTTCCAATGTGGTCCAAGGAAGACAAACGATAAGACACCCCTGGTCTCAGGTATACTAGGCACTGCTCTGGGTGCTGAATGAGACCAGTAATAAAACTGGCAAAAGTGACTTATTTCTGTAGATCTAAGTTCTTGCAAGTGGGAACAGACAGCACCCAAGAACAATATGAGGCAGTTTGGCTGGTGTGAACAACAAGAAATATATATTTCGTCTTTGTCCCTGGTTCCAGCACAGAGACTCCCAAACCCCTGGAATGTCCTGAGTGGCAAATGTGACTGGAGTTTTAGGAGTGTCTCTTGTTAGTCATAACTAGCCCTTTCAACCAGACTTGAGTTTATACTAATGAGGTGACTCTGGATTGGGCAGAGGAACCAACCTTGTGACTGGAGACTCGGAACTTTAAGTCCCAGCTCCAACTAGAGACGGGTTAAAGATAGAGCTAATCACCAATGGCCACTGATTTAATCAATCATGCGTAAGTAATGAAATCTTCATGAAAGCACCTAGATGACAGGATTTGGGGAGCTTCCAGACTGGTGAACACACTGAGATGCTGGGAGGACGGTGTCCCCCCAAGAGGACACGGAAGCTCCTCACATCACACCCCATACCATATACATCTGTTTGTCTGTTTCTGAGTTGACTCCTTTATAAAAATCCAGTAAATGTACGTAAAGTGTTTTTCTTGAGTTCTGTGAGTTGTTCTAGTGAATTATTAAACGTGAGAATGGGAACCTAGAAATTTCTAGTCTGCTAAACGGGGAGGCAGGGGACGGGGGTAGGCTGGGACCCATTTGTAGTTGGTGTCTGACGTAAGGACAGTCTTGTGGGATTGAGCCTTTAACCAGCAGGATCTGCATGATCCCAGCCTTGAATTAAATTGCTGAGCACTAATTATTATTGGAGAATTAGAGAATTGGTATGGAAAAAGAGAACAGCAAATGTGATGTCAGAAGTCATGTCATTAAAAAAAAGAAGGATGCCACAGCTGGTGATAAGTGGCGTGATACCAGATAACAGATGGCAAGGGCCATGAGGGACAGAGGTGCTGCTTCAAAGGTTGCTCACTGAAGGTCTCCCAAGCAGGCACCATTCAACCAGAAGGCCAGGTGACATAAGGGAGCAAGCCAAGCCACAAGCAGGGAAAGATGATTCTCAGGAGATAGTAAGTGCAAAGGCCCTGGGGCAAGTGTTCCTACCATAATTAAGAAAAAGCAAGTAGGCTTACAGAGTAAAGGGAAGGGTATTAAGAGACCACAGCACAGAAGGATACAGACGCACAACCACGGGAAACTTCAGAGGCCATGAAGGACTCTGTATTTTATTCTATGTAAAATATAAGACATGTAGGGATTTTTGTGTTTTTTTGTTTTGTTTTGTTTTGTTTTTTGAGATGGGGTTTCACTTTGTTGCCCAGACTGGAGTGCAGTGGCATGATCATGGTTCTCTGCTGCTCCAACCTCCTGCTCAGACGAGTCCTCCTGCCTCAGCTTTTCCAAGTAGCTAGGCCTATATGCACACACCACCACATTCGTCTAATTTATTATTATTATTTTTAGTAGAGACAAGGTCTTGCTGTGTTGCCCAGGTTGGTCTCAAACTCCTGAGCTTAAGAGATCCTCCTGCCTTGACCTCCCAAAGTGCTGGGATTACAGGTATGAGCCACCATGCCTGGCCAAGGCTTGAAGAATTTTGAGCAGAGAAGTGGCATGGTCTTACAGGCTCAAACATCATCTCAATCAAAAATGGGCAAGGGTAGAAAAGGAAGTAACTTAGGTGATTGCAATAGTCCAGGTGATTCTATATGAAATCTTGTCCTAGAGTGGAAACAACAGGAGTACCAATCGCTATAGCCTAGAGGTATTTTGAACACAGAGCTAACGGAATTTGACAAGAGGCTTAAAATTTGCTAATGAAATGTTGAGAAAAAGAGAGAAGTCAAGAATGACTTAAGGTTGATAGGATAAGCAAGTGGAAGAATGGAGATGTCATTTACTGAGATGACAAGGACTTGTGGGGAGCATTTAGGGAGCAGGGTTAGGAGTGTTCTACTGAGGTGCCTTTGGTTCCATCAACTGTGGCAAGGACGTGGAGGGGTCCAATAACATAAGCACTGCAACAAGAGTTCAAACGTTCAGTGAGGCTGCAGGTCAAAAAGCAGTGGTGGGCAGGTATGTGCATCATCGAAGTTAAAACACACTTGGATACCAAAGACCAAAACATTAAGACAACAGGATTCTCTCTTGAGAATTTGAAATGAGGTGTTACTAAATGCTTGGAGTCATATTCACCACAGATAATCTGCAATTTCTAATGCTTCACATTTCCTTGAAGCTTAAACAGTGTTAAGGATAAAATAAGACAAATTGATTATCTCATAGCATAGAGCTAAATTCACAAATACAGTTACTAAATGCATCATTCTTTTTCAAATGAATTTCTACAGCATCATATTTATTTATTTTTTGAAACGGAGTTTTGCTCTTGCTGCCCAGACTGGAGTGCAATGACGCAATTGCGCTCACCACAACCCCACCTCCCAGGTTCAAGAGATTCTCCTGCCTCAGCCTCCCGAGTAGCTGGGATTACAGGCATGCACCATCATGCACAGCTAATTTTGTATTTTTAGTAGAGACTGGGTTTCTACATGTTGGTCAGGCTGGTCTCCAACTCCTGACCTCAGGTGATCCACCTGCCTCGGCCTCCCAAAGTGCTCGGATTATAGGCGTGAGCCACTGCCATATGCCACCTAGCCATATGGCATCATATTTAGACAGCTTATTTCTCTTTCTTTATCATAAGATAATGATATTATGAACTTTAAGATATTTGTTTAAAAATACAAGCTAGTTATTTGAAAAAAAAAAAAAAAAGAGAAAAAGCCTTACTCAAACTTGAAACTCTGACCTAAATGATGAATCTATTTTTCCTGTTCAGTAGACACTGTAAAAATGTTGTCATTCCCTCATCTTCAGTGATATGGGCAATAGGTACTTTTGCATCCTTGTAGAGGAGAATAGACCATTTCATCATTTCAGAATGGTTTTAAATTTTAAAGGCAATATTAGAATCTATAACTACTATGATTAATAAGTTAAAAAAGAAATAGATACAATACCAATTAAATATCTAGTAGTTATTTAGCATTTACTATGGAACAGGTGCTAAACATTAAACATATGTCTCTTTTAATCTTTATTGCACCTGGTTTCTTGATACAAGAGAATGTAGTTCAAACTCCCAGAGCACAATAAAAACATTAACTGAGACACAGTACATATTAAAAGTATTAAAGTTAATCAAACTTAGGTTGGAGCCTTAGGTGGGCCTAAACATGCTAAGCAACTCTACGAACCTCGACTTCTCATTGAAAACAAGGATTATGATAGTAACTACCAGAGAGGGCAACTGAGAATGCTATGAGGTGGTGCATGTAGAGTACTCAGCACAGTACCTGACAAGAAGGAAGGACTTAATAACTAAAAGTCTGAGTCCATTTGGACTTCTATAACAAAACATCATAAACAGCATGGCTTATAAACAACAGAAATGTATTGCCCATCTCTGGAGGCTGAGAAGTCCAAGATCAAGGCACTGGCAAATTCAGCCTCTGGTGAGGGCCCATTTCATGGTCCACAGTCAGCAATCTTTTAGCTGTGTTCTTACGTGGTGAAAAGACAAATGACAACTCAGGGGTCTGTTTTGTAAAAACACTATTCCCATTCATGATTCATGAACTAATCACCTCCCAAAGGCCCCATCTCCTAATGCCAAATCCTTGGGGGTTAGTATTTCAACATTTAAATTTGGGGTGGGGGATGCCGAATTTTCAAGCCATTGCAGAGTCAATATCATCACCACCCTCATTACCATTATCACTTTATCATCTCTACCAGCACCTTCAGCATCATTACCAAGCCTATAAAAGAAAACATTATTATTTTATTTTACTAACAAGGAAACGAACACAGAGAAATATTAAATAAATCACCCAAAGCGACACAGCTTACAAATGGCTAAGCCAGCCTTTAAACTAAGCATCTGAAACCTCAAAGACTACATAATTCAAGTTGTGTGACTCCAGCGTGCACAGAGGTTAGGCTCTAATTTTATCTCATGTTGTCTGCATCATGGTGCTTTCGTTTTATTTCAGAACTTGAGCTTGTTATATGACTACCACAAAATAGCATCTGATTCTGCTGAGAATCCACATCTATGCCCAATTATTCAGATGAAGAAAATGGAGCTAAGCTAAGCAAAGCAGGTTAACCAAATGCTGATAAGCCTTGGCAAGAGAAAAAAAGGGGTTAGAACTCATGTATATGAAACTCAGGGGCATGACCCTGCACACAGGATGGGAAGTTATATTTGAATCAAATCAGCTCGGCTAATTCTTTAGTGATTTTGCATACAACATTATTTCCAAACTCTCAAACAAAAAAGGGAATTGAAGGATTACTATAGTGCAAAAACATGAATTTGGTATGTTGGTTAAAAGCAATAAACATGGTTTTCGAGGAACTTGGTAATGTCAGGGATTGAGCCCTGGTGACAGTTTGTAGAAACAGAATTGCTTCTGAGAAAAACCCATTTTAAATTCAGTGTTGTAGAATAAATGCATAGATATTAAAAACTTAATTGCTAGTTTAGAAGTAGGTCTACCCCCTAAACTGTACATTCTTTGAGGGCAAGAACTAAATTCAACTTCTACGTTCTTGGATCTAGCAAAAAGCTTGACTTTTAGTACCTATTTAGTAGTTGAGTCAATGCGTGAATGTTAACTTGTACATCATATATTGCTAGGCTATATGTTGGATCAGTGTAAAGCACACAGCTGGGGTCAAACTGTCTGAGTTGGATTCCCATCACCATCATTTGGAGGGACATGAATTTTGGGGAGCCTGATCACTTAGCACAGAATATTATAAGGGGAACACACAGTTCACATATGATGGCATACTCTACCCACAACCCAAGGAAGGCAATATGTCCTTAAAGCTAGAGAACTTACAAAGGGTTAAATTTAAATTATTTTCTTCTCTCACTATATCTTTCCATCTGTTGTAAAAGCCTCTTTAAGTAAGGCAGAGCTATAGAATACATATACACATACTATCTCCTAAGAGGCAATCATTTCAACAACACTGCTCAGTTTTTTTAGACTGAATTAGAACCCCAATTTGAATAAAACCACCCCCACATCATTTTCAAATTCATAGATTTTTTTCTTACCATAATTAAATATGTATCTGTAGCTGACAATGATTTCTCCACATGCATATTTAAATATCGTTCCTCTTCCCACTGTAACAGGATTATATAACCAGATATACTTCTGCCCACTTAAGGAATTACATACGGGGAAATGAGACTATGGGAGCTAGATTCTGAGATGCTTGTCTATCTTTAGCCTAAGGGTACATGACACACTGCAAGTGAACATTTAACTATTATACACACTTATCTTTTTGCTTTCCCTGTCCACTTTGTGAGTCAGAAGTAACTAGAGCCAGAAAGAGATGGATGGAATCAGGGACTGCTGTCAGCTAATGCATTCCCCAATTACTGCAGCATCACAGAATTGCATAAAAGCATATGTTGAACATTCATGCTATCACCTGGCAAAACTGGCTGATGGCCAGTAATCTTATGTATTATTAGTCCACATTTCTGGGTAGCTAGCATCCCCTCAGGAGGTACAACACCCATCTTTGCATGCTCTCTTTAGTTGGACTATGCCACTTTTCATTGGTAACCAATAGAAGAAATGATTTTCTTCTTGATAAACGAATTAACTTTCTGACATGGATTAATCAAGAGAGAAGGCAAGCTCAAACAAATTTGTATCTGAGCTGACATTGGTAGGATGTTCCTGGTTTTATGATCTCAAAGTAAGGATTTAGTAATTAATATCAACAAGGTGTACTGTGGTAGACAAGAAAATGTTCCCCCAGAGATATCCACATCATTGGCTTATAAAATCTCCACATCCTCACAAAACTCAGCAAAGTTCAACATTGAGATCATCTACAAGTTAGTTAAAAACCTGGACTGACTCAGGAAAATAGGTGATGGTTCCAACTGGATTTTCACCTTGTTCAGTGGTTGTTCCCCACTAGGTTAAAAGAAGCAGAATTAAGAAGAGAAATAATTCAGTCACAAAATCAGTTATAACTGGCTGGGCGCGGGGGGTCACGCTTGTAATCCCAGCACTTTGGGAGGCCGAGGCAGGTGGGTCACCTGAGTTCAGGAGTTTAAGACCAGCCTAGCCAACATAGTGAAACCCTCATCTCTGCTAAAAATACAAAAAGTTAGCTGGGAATGGTGGTGGGAGTTTGTAATCCCAGCTATTCGGGAGGCTGAGGAGGCTGAGGCAGGAGAATGGTTGGAACCCAGGAGGCGGAGGTTGCAGTGAACCAAGATCACACCACTGCACTCCAGCCTGAGCAACAAGAATGAAACTCCACCTCAAAAAAAAAAAAATCAGTTATAACTAACACATGTCTCAGAGTTGAAGTTAGGTCCATAGAATGCTAAGATTATTTATTTTGTTTGTTTTTGTTTTTGGAGACAGAGTTTCACTCTTGTTGCCCAGGCTAGAGTGCAGTGGCGCAATTCTCAGCTCACTGCAACCTCCATCTCCTGGGTTGAAGCGATTCTCATGCCTCAGCCTCCTGAGTAGCTGGGATTACAGGTGTCTGCTACCATGCCTGGCTAGTATTTGTATTTTCAGTAGAGACAGCATTTCACCATATTAGCCAGGATGGTCTCGATCTCCTGACCTTGTGATCTGCCCGCTGTGACATCCAAAAGTGCTGGGATTCCACATGTGAGTCACCATGCCCAGCCTATTTATGTTTGTTTGTTTGTTTGTTTGTTTGTTTGTTTGTTTAAAGGAAGAAATGAAGGAAGAAGAGAAGAAGAAAGGGAAGGCAGGCAAGCATTTCCATAATTCAACTCCTTGTGACATAATTCACTCAAACTATTCAGTTTAAGCAAAGATTAAGTGGAAGATGGCTTCCTTGAACTTGCTTCCAATTGCCTCAAAGACCTACACGCTTCCTCTAACATCAGTTTTACATGACCTCAAGTCCCAAAGAGACACCTATTTTTCCTCCTTTTCTCCATGAACACCATCTCCAATTGCTCTTCCCTGATTGTCTTTCTTTAGCGAAAAAAAAGTAAAACTTCTCTCAGTAAGCTAGTAAAGCTGTAGTTACTAGGCAACCCTCAATATATATTAAAATAACTTGAAGTTCCTCAGCGGAAGGAAAGAATATTTAAGAACCCATTAAATGTTGAATTTTTAAAGCACACCTGAACCAAAGTTAGCAAGAAAAGAGATCTCCTGCCACTTCTGGAATTCTTGGAATTCCTCTTCTGTCTGAAAACTGAAGCATGACCTTGGACTCCTACAAACACTTGACATATTTTGACAAGTGGAAAAGGCAAATTCTCACACTTAGTACAGTACTGGGAGGATGAGGGCTTTGCAAAATTATTCAGAATAATGAAAGAGAAGGAAAATGTCAACTTGGCATCTGTCAAACCAGAAGATGTGACTTCCCATGGGGGACTCCAAAAGCAGCCTGTATTCAAAGCCACATGTCCCTCAACTGGAACAGCTATGGCTTAGGAGGGACCAGCGACTCTCAAGAAATCAGAATTCAAAACCATTTTGGACTTCCCAGCTATTCCTTTGAATTGCATCCTGCAGTGCACAATGAGTACAAAAAGTAGGGTGTAGCTACTGAATCTCTTCAGAATAAGTCATCTGAACCTCAAAATTCCAAATGGGAGGTCATTCCAAGGTCATCAAAACCACCAAATTTCTCTCTGATAATCTGCCCTAATTTAGAAAAAAAGAAAAGAAAAGAAACTTTGCAAAATAAAGGTCCACAACCCTTTCCTCGGCTAAAACTTAATATCAGCATCCAGAAAACTGTTCTCATATTTATTCAAAATTCTTCTCCTGAAAAATAAATGTGTTTTCTTTTCTACCCCCTATACTCCAAAAGATAAAGGACAGTCAACATCAGCTGTCTTAAATCCCTTTGTATATTTGAAAACTACTAATTAGCCAATGCACAGCCCACTCTTCTCCAACTTTAATAATCTCGCGTTTAAAAAAATCTTCCTTTGACAGTCTTATTCTCTAGCCTTTTAGTGATGCATTTCCAAATTACCTTCAATCTCCCCATTGTTTGTGGAATGAATAAATGAAAGCAATACATGATCAGTGGCAGTAAAATGGTGGCCTACAAATGGATGTTGTTTTTTTGTTTGTTCACAGAGTATTTAAAGCAAACAAGCAAACAAAATAAACCAATGTTTTAAGACAAAAATTTACATTAAAGCTGATTTCCAATTTTGTTTTTAAAAACTGGAAAAACTGATGAAGCTGGGTCCCAGGCTAGATATGAAAAGCAACTGCTTAACTGAGATAGAGCAATGATCTGTGTTCACAATCTCTGTGCAACCCTTCTCATTTGCCCCACAATAATTGAGCTTTTGACTCTTTGGAATTATGTCTTTCACAATGACAGCTCATTTTTAAGTACCTACTATGTGTTAGTCACCTGGGATTAATATCATCTACTGTGTATCAATTACCCATTAATTTCCACATTTCTCACTATAGCCCTATCGGCTGAGTATCATGGTTATTCACACTTCACAGAACTGAAGTTCTAAGAATAGGAAACTCAACTGGGAATGTCAATATAAATTATTTGGGGGACAAAAGCATGTACGGTATGTCCTCTACATGAGCCATGTCTCCAACTAGGGTAAAGTGCTTGTCAGTGATACGTAGTTGAAAAAGACAGATTCAAGGTAAGTCAGTAATAGAGAGGTCATGATGGACAATGAAAAGGAGCAGCTTGGTTAATCCCTATTGCCAGTTAATTAGTCCCCAGCTAGCTAAGTAGGGGTAAGAACTGAAATTGGATTTCTCAATCCCTGGAAGCCATTCTGACTATAGATGCTGATCAGTTTTAAGATTTGGGACAAAGAAATTTAACTAACATCTCTGCTCTTTACTTTGTCAAATGGAATACTCCATTTCTTTATTGCTCCTGAATTAGAGTACAGTTGTGAAAACTTCCAAGAAAGTGGAAGTTATGCTTGTTTGTTTAGCTTATTACTTCATTCAATTTTACCTACTAATGTAACAAGCCCATTATAAAAAGTGAAACTTACATCTTGCTTAAGAGAAGAGGCTTTGCTGTGGAATAGACTCACATTCACAAATTACTTAGAATCACTATGCCTCAGTTTTCTCATTTGCAAAATAGGGATGCTGTTTCCAATATCACTGACAATGTGGTTGTAGTAAGAATTAAACGAAATAATAAATAGAAAGCATGTGGCATAGTGCCCAGCAGATAGCATGCCCTTGGAAAAGCTCAATTAACTACTATGAATAATATTTTTCTAATTAGAAATTGCATTCAGCTGAACGTAACAGAAAGCTAATTACTATGTCTTGTTAGCCCATAGTCCAAGATGACTGCTCAATCTTCAGGAGCATCCCTGGGTACACTCTGGGAAGAAGCAAAAGACAAGTTGCCAACAAACTCTGCCCCTTATTAAAGGGCTTCACAAGAAGCCCTACTGGGTGACAGAGCATAAGCTGAGAGCTGGGAAATGTAGTTACTTTAGCTGGGTATAGCATGATCCCAAACAACCTGAGGATCTGCTGGTAAATAAGGTGGAAAGAGACATCAGTGAGATCTCCAGCAGTGTCTAAAAAACAAACCTATATCATGGGTTTGTTATGAGAAAATAAGAGTTGATGCAACATTTCTGAAACATGCGTAGCCCCCACAAATGTCTGCTCTTGCTCCTCTCTCCTACCCTTGATCCTTTGCACTGCTCTTCCACTTCCAGCTGTCAGGTGCTGTGGTGATGGCCTTCTCCAGAACCATACTACTACAGAACCATTCAGTGACTCAGGCCAAAGTCCAATATACATCACTGAAATGCAGTTTATCCTTCATAGCAAATTTCTTTTTTTAAAAAAGTGTTTTTGTAAGAGTAAAGCAAAGTACAACATTTTAACATAAAATACTACTACTGGTTAGGCGCAATGGCTCGTGCCTGTAATCCCAGCACTTTGAGAGGCTGAGGCGGGCAGATCACAGGGTCAGGAGTTCAAGACCAGCCTGGCCAATATGGTGACACCCCGTCTTTACTAAAAATATGAAAATTCGCAGTCCCGGCTACTCGGGAGGCTGAGGCAGAAGAATTGCTTGAACCCAGGAGGCAGAGGTTGCAGTGAGTCAAGATTGTGCCACTGCACTCCAGCCTGGATGACAGAGAGAGAATCCATCTCAAAAATGAAAAAAAAAGAAAAGAAAAGAAAAAAAGAAGGAAAGAAAGAAAGAGAGAAAGAAAGACTACTACTAAAAATGCCAAACTTTCTTAACAAAATCCATGTTTTATCACCCTCACTCTCCCAAAAGCAAAGAATTAGTGGGCCTATAATTAAGCCATTGGCTGCTGTTACCATGGCTAAATAAACTTCTCTCTATAAACGGCAGAATCAACTTCTTAAATTGACAATGCACATTTGCATTTTTAACAATGCATATCTTTAACAAATTGTAACTGTCCAGGTGAGCCAGTGCCTTTTGAGTTCCTGCTAATCACCACTTTCTTTTTGCAGAAAAGAAAAGTTTCAGGAAATAAAAGAAAGGAAGCAGACCTCTCAACATTCATAGGTGAATCTAATCGTTATTCTGTAGTCTAGTGGATTTCTACTGCTGATGTCATGGGGCATCTGCTCATTCACACAGGTAAACAGCACCCCACATAAGGTAGAACTAACCAGGAGTTCAACAGAGCAAACTGAATCGTCGAATCCAATCCTCCTACCCCATCAGCTGAGCCACATGATTGGTTCAATGGTGGACATGTGACCTAATTTTGGCCAATGAAGTCCAGGCTTTAAAATGCTTCTGCAAACATTAGGAAAAAGAAGTACATTCTCTCCCTCACTGGGTAGGAACCTGAAAGGATAGGGGTTTTCAAACTACTGCAGTCATCTTGCAACCCCAAGAAGAGCCCGTATGAGAATGAAGGAAAGCAAAGCCAAGAGAGAATCAGGTCTCATCAATTTCATTTGACTCCAGCAACAAGCCACTCCTCAAGCCAGATGCACCCTTGGGCATTTAAATCTGATAACCCAATACCTTCGTCTTTGCTTAGTTTGGATCAAATTTTCTGCCATTTGCACCATAACTAATATAAATTTCAGCTATGAATTTTTACCTAGTGTTAGTTGACAGTGAATGAAGACTAATCCAGTGGCTGGTTAAATTCTCCAAGAAACTATATATAACCTACTAACATACTGGAAACACATTTTTAAAAAAAAATTATCAGCTATATACCACCTTTTCTACTTTACTTTCTTTGCTTCATCTTTTGATGAGGCCAGAGGAAATACCTGTCGTATGAGCATGAGCAAGTTGAACAGGTGACTTCACCTCCCTAAATAACTTTTATTGAGCACCTACAATGAACCAGGTACTACGGTCTCTACTTGATACAACAGCTCTATGTAGTGTATCCCCATTTTAAAGATGGGTAAATATGAGCCTCCAGGAGTTAGTCCACTTGCCCGAAGTCACAAAGCTAGGGCGTGGTCAGTGCAGGATTGATACCTGGAAGTGTGTGACTTAAAATACCCGCATCCTCCAACGTGATGCTACTGAGCTCATGAAGTCAAGGTAAGGCTTAATGAAAAAACACATGAAAACATTTAGCTCAGCAATGAGCCCGTAGAAAATAATAATAAATGGCATAGAAAATAATAAATGCTGTTGTTGTTGAAGGCTGGTGGCATGGGTTTGACTGTCCTCAGATGCGAATGCTATTCTGTGTTGTCCTGCTGAGCACCACTGACAGTATTGATCAAGCCAGCCCTGCGGAGCCCTCTGGCTCATTCCCATTTAAATGGGCTGCTCTTTCAACTCCAGAGGCCCAGGAGTGAAATTGAGTGGACAAATTTGTAGATGGGTTGTGCTCCCAACAGCCGAGCAGGGAGAGTAATCTCAGCCCAGCAAGCACACAAGGCCAGGCAGCCTTCCAAGTCGACACAACCCAGGGCAATGTAAGTGAACTCAAGCAAGGCAGAGGGGGCTGGGCCAACTGGATTCCCCCAGAGCAGGAAGGAGAGGTGTTCTCTACAAAACTAGGCCATGGGATCCTATGTTGAATCCATTTTAAAAGACTTCACAACATTTCTCTCAATGTTTCAATAATATTATCAGTTTTTCCTGTTAGTCATTATTATATAAAGTGAGTTTCTGAGTATACCTCCCTGGCTGTGGTTTACAGAGATTAGCAATAAAACAGCTCTTTCAACAGTGACCAAAAATTTAACATAAAATGGCCTTCTCTTTAAATCTAATAAGAAGCTAAAAATTCCAGGTCAACTCCTGTGTACAATTTGCTATTGTACACAGGGCTGCAGTGAACATAAGTGTGCATGTGTCTTTATAGTAGAACGATTTATAGTTCTTTGGGTATATACCCAATAGTGGGATTGCTGCGTCAGAAAATGTGGTACATATACACCATGGAATACTATGCAGCCATAAAAAACGATGAGTTCGTGTCCTTTGTAGGGACTTGGATGAATCTGGAAACCATCATTCTCAGCAAACTGACCCAAGAACAGAAAGCCAAGCACCGTATGTTCTCACTCATAGGTGAGTGTTGAACAATAAGAACACGTGGACTCAGGGAGAGGAGCATCACACACAGGGGACAGTTGGAGGGGATAGGGGAGAGACAATGGGGGGTGGGGAGGGAGGGGAGGAAGGGGAGGGATAACATGGGGAGAAATGTCAGATATAGTATGCACCTAAAGTAAAATAAATAATTTTTTTTAAAATGCGACCAGTTTACATTATAAATAAATGTATATTATATAAATAAAATTGCACTATATACATTAAATGGTTACTGGAAAGGGTGATATTACATGGAACATTTACTTCACTTTTTATCTTTTTTGCATTGAAAAATAAATAAGCAGCGTGTTTTAATTGTACTGCCTAGAAAGACAAAGAAAAAAAGCTAAAAATTGTATAAAGATTAAAATCAGCTGTTTTAAAAATCTTACATTATTTAGTGAACATATATTTTAAAATTAAGTGTAAAGTGTCACTCTTAATTCCTGAGCATTTGTGGATAAACAGCCTCTTCTATGGTGAGTTTGTTTAATCAAGGAAGGCAGAAAGGAGAACTTATAGTGAGAACAATGAATAGCTTTGTTTATTACAGCAGATTTCCCATACGGATAAAGAATGCAAACAAAAGGAAATGTAAATTGGTATTTATTTTTATTTTTAGTTTTAGTTCCGGGGTACATGTGCAGAATGTGCAGTTTGTTACATAGGTAAGCATGTGCCACGGTAGTTTGGTGCACCTGTCAACTCATCACCTAGGTATTAAGCCCAGCATGCGTTAGCTATTTCTTCTAACGCTCTCCCTCCCTGCCACCACCCCACCCTGTGTATTTTTAAAAGCACATGTACTGCTGTCTGAAAGCCTCAGATGGACATTTCCAAATCACAGTGTAACTGGGAGGTTTTTAGTTGACTGGCCCCCAGGAAGCATTTTCCTTCTGGAGAGGTGGAGGCAGGGTCAGTATGAGTAGGCAAGAAGTCGGTCGCAGAATGAAATTTCTCTCTGTGATTAAAGCTTGGTCTTTACCAGCATGAGTTTTTAACTTACAGAATTTAATTAGAGAAGTGGAGAGGAGAAGGAGAAAATTCTAGTCAATAATAAATGCTCTTGTCACCATCTTGTTTAAAACCCCTTCATTTGCTCCTGCTTTGCAGATGTTACAGACAAATAAGATGAGAAAATGCATGTAAAGTGCTTACCAAAATACTAGACACCATCTCTTGCTTAAATCTCAGCAATAGCCTCCCATCATATATAAAAATATGTTAAAAATCTTTCCCATCTGGGCACGGTGGTGGCTCACGTCTGTAGTCCCAGCATTAGGGGAGGCGGAGGTGAAAGGATTGCTTGAGGCAAGGAGTTGGAGACAAACCTGGGCAAAAAGAAAAGCAAGACCCCTGTCTCTACAGAAACATTGTAAAATTAGCCAGGTGCAGCGGTGCGTGACTATAGTCCCATCTACTGCCGAGGCTGAGATGGGAAAATTGCTGGAGCCTAGCAGTTTAAAGCTACAGTGAGCCATGATTGCACCACTATACTCTTGCTGGGTGATGGTGCAAGACTCCATCTCAAAACATAAAAATTAAAATTAAAAATTAGGCCTGGCGTGGTGGCTCATGCCTGTCATCCCAGGAGGGATTTGGGAGGTAGAGGTGGGCGAATCACCTGAGCTCAGGAGTTCAAGACCAGCCTGGCCAACATGGTGAAACCCCATCTCTACTAAAATACAAAAATTAGTTGGGCATGGAGGCACACACCTGTAATCCCAGCTTCTCCAGAGGCTGAGGCAGGAGAATTGCTTGAACTTGGGAGATGGAGCTTGTAGTGAGCCGAGATCACACCACTGCTCTCCAGGTTGGGCAACAGAGCAAGACGCTGTCTCAATAAATAAATAAATAAATAAATAAATAAATAAATAAATAAATAAATAAATAAATAATTTTAAAAATAAAAATGTTTCCAAAGCCTGCAAACTCTTCATGAGATGGTCCTGCACAGTTCTCCAGAAGCAGCCCTGGACACTCCCTCACCGTCACCTTCCCCACTTCCTATTTCCACCCTCCAGACACAAGCTCCCACCATCTCACGTGTATCACAAACATTGTTATGTCCCCAGGCCTTTGCCTGTGTATTTCTGTCTGCCGGGAACAGTCATTTCCAAAGCAAAATGCAGTGGAATAAAACAAAAAAAAAAAAAATTGAAACTTTTATTTATGTATGATGGGGAGGTGGGCTACATAAGAAAATTTTAAGTAAAATATAACAGTGTAATACATGGTTTAATAGCAGAGCACATGTACAGGGAATAAATACCACTACAAATACTGGGAGTTGCTACTTTTAATTGAATGCATCGTGTAATCAGAACGGTTTGACGTCTATGGGTCTAAAATACCCTCTGACTGAAAACCCCATCTCAACCCAACTTTGGCCTAGGTAGGTCCTCTTTAGGACACATTTCTTTCAAGCCGTCTTTGAGCTTCCTTAGCTGGACAGAATGTATCTCTCATGGCTTTGTGGTTACATTCTTGCTGTTAATATTCCACTCTCCGCACAATAGTCAGTGACAGCTTAATCATATCACTTCCATTCTTCAAACCCTCCATTAGTTCTCAATACACTTAGAACTCATCCATATTCCTCATCATTAACTCTTTAAACTCCTACAAGATCTGGCCCTAAATACTGCTCCAATGTGCTGTGACTGTACTTTCTGTTCTCTAAGATGTAATCTCAGTGGCTTTGTTGATCTGCTTTTAATTATCATAAAAATCCCATTCCCGCCTTAGGTTCTTTGCCTAGTTCTGTCTTGTACACATGAGGGCTTCCTTCAAATTTCTCATGGCTGGGTCCTTCTCATATGGGTCTTTGCCATAAGGTCTCAGCTTCCCTTGACCATTCAATCTAAAGCAGACACCTCATCATTCAAGACCTGCACTGCGCAATGTGACAACAAACAACAGCCACATGTAGCTTTCAAGCACTTGAAATGTGGCTAGACTGAAAAGAATTGTGCAATAGGGTGTAAAATGTGGGACTTTTGATGCCTTAGTAGAAAAGAGAATATAGAAATTTATATTTTTATGGGTTAAAATATTTTGGATATATATGACTAAATAAATATAGCATTAAAGGTAATTTCACCTATTTCACTTTATTTTTAATGTGGTTTCTAGGAGATTTTAAATTACACATGTGGCTCCATATTCCTATTGGACAGTATTGCTCTAGAACGTATGTATTTTAATTTTGCATGTAATTGTTACCTCAACCTATCATTTTCATTTATTTATTTCCACTCAGTCCCCCTCGATCCCCTTAAAGACAGGGTCTTCTTGTTTATACTGTATCACAAGTACTTTGCAAACTCCTAAAACATGGTGGTAAGTACTCAAAAAATGCTTGTGAAACAAATGACTGATTTTCTAGAATCCTTTAAGTTATACTAAGACCTGATGTTTACTGAGCACTTTAGACGCATTATCCAAATAAAGTTGATGTTCCTATTTTATAGATGAGGACAAGGATAACTTCAAAGAAATCATGTTTGGGACCCAGCCAGATTCTGTGAGTCCCCCAGAGCTGCACTGCTTCAGAGCAGTGACCTCACATTTGATCGCCAGGTATGATCTATCTCCCCATGAAGACAGAAACCAAAACTCAATCATTGTTTCTGTAGTACTGACACATAGTAGGCATTCAGAAATATTTATCAGGCCAGGAGCAGTGGTTCATGCCTCTAATCCCGGCATTTTGAGAGGCCAAGGAGTTCACTTGAGCTCAGGAGTTCAAGACCAGCCTGGGCAACCAGGGAGGCTCCATCTCTACAAAAAAATTTTAAAAATCAGCCAGGCGTGGTGGCACATGCCTGTAGTCCCAGCTATCTGGGAGGCTCAGGTGGAGATCACTAGAGCCCAGGAGGTGGAGGCTGCAGTGAGCCATGATGGTGCCATTGCACTCTAGCCTGGGTGACAAAGACCCTGTCTCATAAAATAAAAAAATAAAATAAAATGACATGTATTGAGTAAGCCCTCAATAATAACACCAATCATGGTAATAATAACAGCTATCATTTATTGAAAATTTACTACATGGCAGACATTGTTCTAAGCATTTTCATTCCCACCCTGATGTCTAAGGGGCAGCTCAAAATTAACATATTCGATTTTGACTTCTTAACCCTGGCTCCAAAGCTTGCCCTATCTCTGTTTCTTCTACATTGCATTAATTGTGATCCCATTCCTTCAGTTGACCAAGTCAAAGTATTAAAGTCTTCCTGACTTCTGTCTGCCTTTTCTGATGTACTCCAAATCTGTCAGGGAATTCCCTTCTCTCTATTTTTACAATATAGGCAGAGCTGGGCTGCTTCTCGCCACCTCTACAGCTCTAGCCCCAGTTCAAGCCACCATGAGCACCACGGTGGCTGCCATATGTAGCCAGAGCGATGCTTTTAAAATGCAATCCAAAGCTCACCATCCCCAGCTCACAAGCCACTAGTGTCTTCCTTCCCACGCCAAGCAAAATGCAATGTCCTGGCTGTGGCCAAGGTAGTACTACCCCACTGAAAGCATCTTCGGCTTTCTCCTCTCCACCACCCAGTGGGCTTTGAGTACACTGGCCTCCCTGTTGGTCTCTGAACACTCAGAGACACACTCTTACCTCAAGTCTTTTGTCCTTTCATGCTGGCTGTTCCTTCTGCCTGCAACCCTCTTCTTCATGTGTCCACATGGCTCTGATGTCATGTCACTCTTTCAGTGAAGGTTCCCTAATCAACCTAATTAAACTTGCACCTTCCCCCCCATACTCTCTCTCTTTTTCTCTTTCTCTTTCTTTCCTGCATTTCCCTCTCCATACCACCAGATCACTTTACATATATTTTACACTCCAGCGGTTTTCTTTTTGCTTTGTTGTCTGTTTCTCTTCTTGAACTGTAAGCTCCATGAAGGCAGGGACTTTTGTCTATGTTTCTTCACTCTTAATAGGCTCAGTACCTCAACACTGTAGCCCATAAACATTTGGGAATTGAATTTATGGATACTCACTTGTTTAATCCAGGGGTCAGCTAACTTTCTCAGGAAATATCTTAGGCTTTGTGGGCCACAGGGTCTCTGCCACACCTGTTCAACTCACTGTGCTGTGCGATGTGCAGGCAGCCACAGATTACACGTAAACTAATGGATGTGGCTGTGTTCCCATGAAGTTTATTTGCAAAAACAAGCAGGAGAGAGGGGCACATTTGGCCTTTGGATCATAACTGAGTAATCCTTGATTCAATCCTCACTACCACCCAGTGATTTGGAATATATAATATCCCTACATTGCAGGGACTTGAGGTGACTTGCCCCATGTCAAACAAGTAGTAAACTGCAGAACCAATTCACACCTGTGCAGCAGGGTGTGGGATGAGGCACAGATTCAAGGATGGATGGGATCGGGGAGACACCATTTGAGGAATGCCACTGGGACAGATACGAATGGAAGCATCTCAGTGAGAAGCCAGCCCATGGTGCTTCCATCCACAGTTAGTAGGTCTGCCAAAAACTCAAAGTCATGAGGTCTCTTTAGTCACACAAAATTCTCCAGTGAGTATTGAGATGCCAAAATACTTTTCACAGATATGAGCCAAACTATGCTTGCTTCTCACCCACCACCTCAAAATCCAACAAACCTTTGATGCACACAACATTTGTCCTTGATGTGTACCCATGACAGGTCTTCAATGAACTCTGTCTGTAGGAAAATAAACTCACTCCTTCCCCTTCTGTCTACCGTGTGATCATCTAGCTCATCTTTTCATTCATGTAAGAAGTAGAAATGCAGATAAGGCCAAGGATAGCATGACACCATCTCCACTTATCCCTGTATCCTCCTTCATCTGTGTGGGGAGGAGGAGAAGAAACTGTATTGGGAGAGGCATCAAATGGCACAGAAACTCACAGTGAGAAAGATGTTCATTTTTCATGTCAATCCCTCTGAACGAGTCAAGGAGAAGTTCCATTCAGTGGGTAACAATTTTAAAACCCCTCTAAAACTTGCTAATCTTCGTTTTCAACAAAGGGAAAGACTCAGACTCGGTGCTTTCATTGAGCAATGTGTCTGGTTACAATTTAATAATATTGTTTCATTTTCATTGTATTTATTTCTAGTTATCTTTTGCAATGGATCTGTATTATGTCAGCTCAGTTAAGCTAGAACTATTTATCAAATAATTGCTTTCCCTGCACAGGTCAGAATTAGGGTGGACCACAAGAGATCCAGGTGGGCATGGGTAGCCATATTGTAGGATGTGATAAAGTGAGGGTAGCCATATTGCCTTACCCGATGGAAACTCAGGTCAGTGCACGCTACTGTCACTCATGCACACTGTCTCTGATGTGCTGGTTCACCAGCGTGGCATGGACAACAGCTGGGCTGCAACTATTTTAGCTCCTTCCAGATCTTCCTTCAGCTCCCAGAAACCTCGACCAAGTGTCTGCTTAGCTCCTCTCCTTACAGGATGACCCCATCTTTGAAGTTGGTGGGTTGAGAGCATTTAAATCAGATGCTTCCAGCCCATCTTCATAGGCCACAGTTTGTCTTTATCCCCCCATTTTATGTCTACCTTCACTTCTGATGTCAGGCTACAGCACTAGGAGCACCTAGACCCTACAAACCAGGCCCCTAAAGTGCAAAAGAAACAATCTCCAAACCAATTAGCTGGGTGTGGTGGTGTGTGCCTGTAGTCCCAGCGACTCGTGAGGCTGAGGCAGAAGAATCACTTGAACCCGGGAGGTGGAGGTTGCAGTGAGCTGAGAACACACCACTGCATTCCAGCCTGAGTGACAGAGAGAGACTCTGTCTCAAAAATAATAATAATAATAATCCCCAAACCAAACCTCTAATAAATATTTCCTAGTAGTTCTTCTTCTCTGAAGGAACTCCAATGTGTGCAGCCTCTACTCATGGAAAATAATATTGGTTTTTCATTAATGGAACTGCTATAAAAATCCAAAATAAAGAAAAATAAATTACTTTAGAGAAGTAGTAAGTGAATAACAGTGAAAGCTATTCACAGATATGACAAAGACGGAGGCAGGGAAGCATAAATGACTGACATTTGGAAAATACTTCATTACTTTTCCTTAAAAAAAAAAATCAGGAATAAAAGCAACAGAACTCTGAATTAGATCCAATCAATTGAATAAGTTCTAAGACCCGGTCCACCTTGTGACTTCCTGCATTCCACTTGATTATACTACTTTTTCAATATCCTAGTCTATAAAATTATTACAAAAAAATCCATGTGTACTCAAATATTGAAAATAGCAGAATAGATACATTTTAATTTTATAGTTAATTTTTTTAAGTAATACATTCACATGGATCAAAATTCAAAATTATTTCAGAGGTATATAGTAATTAGCCTGCCTCCCACCTCTATTTCCTACCCCTGCATCAGACACAGTCACTGACTCACAACTAAATGCATCATTTTCTTGTGCAAACACAAGCACATATATACAAATACAAATATAGTCTTACCCCCACTTCTTACACAAAATATAGTATTCTGTGTATATTGTAGGGCAATATTTCCAGATTATAATTTGAAGAATATTTTTCAATAGCCATAGAAACTTGCTGCACTTTAATTTGCAATTCTAGTTATTAAGGGGAAACAATCTAAATAAAAACAACTTATGTAAAGGTATGCATTGTAGGGCTATCTATAATCATGATAAAAATATAAACAAGAATTCAAAATTAATAGAATATTTAACACAATGAAATATCATGCTGACAGGAAAAAAAAGAAATGTAACCAATGTTTAAGTAATAATTGGAAGAGCTTTTCAAAATTTATTAAGTGACACAAGGTAGGCAGAGAATAATGGATACAGCATATATATATATATATATATATATATATATACACACACACACACACACACACACACACACACTATTTTTATGGGAAAAAATGAGGTGTACACACATATAAATGCAAACATATCTTAATATGTATATGTTGGTATATGCTTGAAATATGGCATATATTTAGATAAATATGGCACATAGTTTCAAGAGAAGAAACTATAAAATTGATTGCCCTCTTGAGGAGAATTGGTGGCTCTGGGTAGATGGGTGAGAGAAAGAATTTTTCCTGTATACCCCTTTGAGTTTTTAATTCTTGGATTTTTGCACCATATGAATAACTACAAAATTTTTAATTAAATAGTGCTGCTATAGTAATCCTAAAATGACTCATTAAATAAGTGCATTCCAAAGGAGTAATACTTACCATCATCTATCTTCTGGTTTACTCTTTCACCAGTTATCTACTGGTACCAAGAATTACCTCATACATAGTAGGTACTCGGTGAAAAGTCATTGAATAAATGAATGAATGTGTGATATACATGGAGCTACAGATGAATGTAAATGCATTAAATATATTGAATTACAAGAATGACTAGGTGAGTGGTATAACAGTTATTAAATTGGTCTCAATTGTTACTGTAGTTTCTGATAGGCCATACACATACCAGAAATAGCCACAGATGCACATTCAGTCTGTACAGAACTTACTAAAATGAACATGCTCTCTCTTTATTAACCTTCCCAGTATTACAGTGGAGGGAGATAGCTTTATCAATGGCATATAATTGATAAAGAGCATAAGGCACAAAACCAAATTCAGTGCTTTCCATTGTCAGCAAGTACAGCAAGTAAATTACATTCAGAGTATTAACCGAGGAACTAAAATTTGCTCAAAAGTCAGAAACCAATATTAAGTGTCTTCTTTCTAGTTTCAGAACAAATGAAATCAAAATGTTCATTGAAATCATTTGGTGGCACTAATTAATGTGCTGACACAGCACAGCTCACCACTGCTAAGTCATATTTAAGTTTTCTTTGGTTATAATGAAATTCCTAAATGACTTAAAGAATTTACAGAGACTCCAAATTATGCAAGTCACAAAACACTGTATGTATCTTCATGCTAAGGGTCAAAACATACATGTTGGACTGTACACATGACTTTGTTTTATGACTTACTTTGGGAGCCTGAGCCACAACCTATAACCAGAACATGGATGACTGTAAAACAAATAGAGCATCAGCTTCCTCTGTGGCACAATGCCAGACTTCTAGTCTTAAAAACTGGCTGCAGTGTAAATCGTGGTCCACAGGGAAGTTAATTTGTAATATGTATTAAGAGCCATAAAAATATTCAAACTCTCTAGCTTCATAATCACATCCGTTCCAAGGAAACAATCTAAAACATGGTCAAAGTTACAAGCCTGAGTGTCACTTTTAATTAAAAACAATTTAAATATTTTTTCTCTCAAGTAAATTATGTATCTAGTCATCACAGACTGCAAACTCACAGTTTTAAAGTAAATAATTTGGGAAAATGTTTTACAACATAAAATACATTAAAAAATATATACTGGGTATGATCTTTTAAATATGTGATTGTTGTAACCATGTAAAAGTTTCAATATTTAGAGGAATAAATAGGAAGAAACATACCAAAATGATAATTTTGTATTGGACCAGTAGGTTTATGTTATTAAAGGGAAAATAGTGTAAAATTCAGCAAAACAATGATAATAAAAAGAATAAAACCATTTATTGACATCTATGTAGTCTTCTTCCCTATTCTTTTCATGTCCAGTGTTCAAATTTAGTTTATTATATTGGAGATGATCTTGGTTATTAAGATTCTTCTAAAGGTTCAAACTTTGGAATTTAGCGTTAGTCTTTTTTTCCTAAAGAAATTAACCTGCAAGGAGTGCTCAAACCCCCTGCTGCATCTTCTTTGTTTTTGAAGCCAGTTGTATGGCATTCACTTTGGTTTCCTTAAAATCCGCTTTTTAACATTTTTATTTAGCAACTTCTTGAAGTTTCTCCTCATTTTCAGGTCAATAAAGCATTTCAAGAACATATCTAAAAGAGGCAATCTTCAAGTGGTACTCAGCTAGCCCTGTTACTAATATTCAAATGACAAGGATTGGCTAGAGGGCTATGCATCAGTACGGCAGAGATTAAGCAGAGAAGGTATGGCTGTGAACCCCTCGCTCCTCTGGTTCAGAGCTGGGCAATCTTCAGTAAACTGTGCATCTCTCCAAGCCCCAACTTCATCTGCAACATGAGTTCAATGACAACACAACAAAATAGACTGAGGCTCAGTTCAATTCCTGATTTAACCATTATGCTCTACTGCTACTTGGTCAAGTAATGTGATTAACCATAAACGTGGATGTGATCATCTTGTTTGTGTAAACTTGATTAATTAATCTGTGTCTTAACCTTACTAATGTACATAGAGGTCCTTTTAAATTGGCCAAAGAGACAAAATGAGTCAAACAGAGAGCCTCCCACTCAGTGATAATTCCACTATTATTGGCTCCACAGCAGTATAATGCCTGCCATTAGCAGAGCATTCACAGATGTGGTCTCTGTGGGTGACGCCTGATTCATCCACACTTCCTCACCCATCCAGCGTTCTGATGAGACTTCTAGGTCTGTCTGTATCAGGGTAGGTATAAGTAATACAACTAGCATGGACACCAGTACCACAAATACAAATTCAAACCCTATCCAGTCCTTTACCCTGTCTGTAACTCTGGACAACTTCCAACCTCTCAGAGCCTGAAACCTTAAATGAAATTAATAGCACATGCCTTAAAGGATTAGTGAGAAGAGAATCAAAAAGATAATGAATATAGAAAATCTAGCGTGGCATGTAAGAATCGTCCTCTCCTTCCCAAGGGAGTAACCGTAATCATTAAACTTTATCCCAAGAGTTAAATTAAGAATTAATTAAACATTTCCAAGCTCAAATTCTAGGTGCATCTCTCTTGACCACGTGGCCTAGGACAAGCTTTGACAGTGCTCTGATCTTCAACTCCTTCATCCATGAAATCAGGGACACTGCTAGTAACTGTTTACCCTGTACAAGCATACAGTGCTATACGTAACCAGCTACTTGTCAGTGTCTCATTATTATTAATTTCAAACTTAGAATGCTGATGCATATAGCTCATATCTGCTAATATTTCTATATTTCAATATTTGCATTATGAGTGATTCAACTTAAATGACAATTAGATGGTTTTATTCTTCCACAGGGGGAAAAAATGTCTTATTTGTCTAAAGAGTCAAAACCTGTAAAGATATTAGTTTGTTAATAAAATAAACTTGAGCAGATTTTCTCCTTCTCTACTTTCTATTATTGTCCTAAACAAAACATGCTGGTTAAACGGTTCACCTGGATCATGGCCCTTAAATATTCAATGTAATTTTGCTATATAAGAACAAACACCAACACTTGCAAAGTGACAAAAATTAAAAGTAAACAAATTATCAAGTTACATTTTAATTCCAAATCAGCTTGATTTACTCTGAAAATGTGACTCAACTTCTTCCCAATTGCTCAATCTGACCACTGTCTCTCACTGACCCAAGCTGCAATTCTTAAATGTTAAGTAGATGAATCCAAATCCCATCTTTCTCTCCTTTGACAACTAAAATTGCTATTATTCCCTTGGTAAACTTAGTAGGATATGAAATATGACAATTTAATTCTCTGATTTATGACAGTGAGAGAGATGTTGCTGAAAACCCTGAGCTATCAGTGCTTTTAATTAAACCAACAATAATAATGGTCGCTGAAGGAAAATATATTCCACTGTAATTGTCAAGATGCCTTATACTGTTTTTGACAATGCCACAATAATTATGCTAAGGTGCAGAAAGTAACACCGCCTCACTAATTCTCCTGCAACACAAAATATACAGTGAAAGTGACAAATGGATTAATTTACATATGGATGAACATGATCTGTCGCTCTCCAAGGTCCCAAAAAATACATAAAACAAAGGGTTAACAATGTTACTGCATGATGTCTTTTAAGACAACACACAGCCGGGCGCGGTGGCTCAAGCCTGTAATCCCAGCACTTTGGGAGGCCGAGGCGGGTGGATCACGAGGTCAAGAGATCGAGACCATCCTGGTCAACATGGTGAAACCCCGTCTCTACTAAAAATACAAAAAATTAGCTGGGCATGGTGGCACGTGCCTGTAATCCCAGCTACTCAGGAGGCTGAGGCAGGAGAATTGCCTGAACCCAGGAGGCGGAGGTTGCGGTGAGCCGAGATCGCGCCATTGCACTCCAGCCTGGGTAACAAGAGCGAAACTCCGTCTCAAAAAAAAAAAAAAAGACAACACACAATACAATATATGAGTATGAACCCTTACCACATAGACTAGGTATTTTCAAAATATTTTAACTAAAATAGGTTCACTAAAAAAATCTTCTCTCTCAACCACTGTTCCTTGTCTCTAGTCAATTAGGGTCATAATATTGTTTTTATTGTATTACAAAAGGTAAGGATGTACACTGTATGGATGAATAAGCCACAGAGATTACAAGAAGATAAATACACACAAAAGCACAAAAATAAAAACGCAATGACCACTCAAGTCACTTGCACCCACTTCAAGGAAAACACAGTCCCTTTACCATAGTTACTATCAGAAGCTGTTCCTCTCTTCATTTTCCTACAAGTATGCGGAAATATATATGTGGACACATTTGTGCCAGAATTCCTTTTTCTCTGACACTTGCTTTTTTCCTCCTACTTCACAATATGTCAGGACAATTTTCTACAAGATATAGCAAATGGAGTAACATAGAATAGAGAAAAACATGAAGACTTAAAACTTAAAACTCATCAGTGGGTGTTTGTTTTTTTCTTTTTAATCTTATAACAGATTATGTCACCTTTTAACTGTGCACTCCTCCATTTAGAAGATGTTACCTATGCTTACGTTACACAAGTTTACACTTCAATTATAAGAGTTTGAAGCTAGATATTCTGAAAGTAAAGCAGCTACATGTTGTGCAAATGTAAGACTGTTTAAATTGACATTTTAAATGCATGGCGATTTTAGCCTAGGTAGTGCTTGAAGCCATGTCTCTACGTTTTGGTTTGTGGTATTCACTCATGGATTCATTAAGGACTTGCCATGTTCCGGGGCTCAGGAATCCAGGTGAACAGCCAGCCATGGTCCCCAACTTCAGAATCTGCTTTTCTTTTTTCTTTTTTTTTTTTTGAGATAGAGTCTCACGGTGTCACCCAGGTTGGAGTGCAGTGGCACAGTCTCTGCTCACTGCAACCTCTGCTTCCCAGATTCAAGCAATTCTCCTGTCTCAGCCTTCATAGTGGCTGGGATTACAGGCGCCAGCCACCACACGTGGCTGATTTTTCTATTTTTAGTAGAGATGGCGTTTCACCATGTTGGCCAGGCTTAGAGCATGAACTCCTGACCTCGTGATCTGCCCACCTCCGCCTCCCAAAGTGCTGGATTACAGACCTGAGCCTCCACACCCGGCTGGCCGGAATTTGCTTTCCTAAGTAGCTAATAGGTTATGAAAAGTCTCTGAAGCAATTATTTTATTTAATATTTAAGACATCCCTGTGATTCAAGAGCCATAATTATTGACATTGTTTAACTGAGAAAACAGAAACTAGAGTGTATCTGTGGTATAGAAAGATCTGTCTATCCACCACCTCCCAGTGTTTTATGCTCGAAGTCACCAGGTTATATCCTTTACAGCCTTAAAATGTGGTTACTAAGAGGCCAGAATCTTAGAGAAATCATGAAATCTCACCTGCACTCAGTTTCCCCATCAGTAAAGTACAGGGATCAGAGAAGTTAATATCAAATCTCTCTCTACTCTGAATGTCTAGTTATGCTGGTTCCTTTTTTTTCTTTTCTAGGATTTCAAAACTTGAACTAACGTTATTCTTTGAATATGTTCTTCCTTAAATTTAACATAATTTTCACTTGCATGCCTCGCTAGATCAGAGAATAGTAAGAAACATTTTTTAATAACCTTTATAGTCTCTCTGTTAGTCTTTCTCCAGCTAATATGCCAGTGCCCTTCTCAGTCTAAACCTTTGGAAGATAAAAGGAGAAACTGGTATTTCTAACTTTGTATTCATAATGCCTATTTAAATCAAGATCAAATTCCCTAGAATGACCTTAACTAGCAGAAAGTTGACCCATTCTTGAGTTAATATTAGAGCAATTAGTCTAACAAAAGGTCTTTTCTTCATCTTTATAATATTCAACTTCATCTGTGTCTGAAAACTAAGCTTCAAAATTTAATGCCAAGAAAATGTCCAATCTCCTTCACACACACTTGATCCAGTGTCTGTCTCTCTAAAATGAATTTAACTTCAGAAATTTATTTCTGTATGATAAAGAATTTTTTCAGTCCTATGTGTCAAATTGTTGGTCTCACTAAGAGGCACCCCAGCAGCCCAGGAAACATACTTCTTTCTACATTTTCTTTTTTTTTTTTTTTTTTTTTTTTTTTTTTTTTTTTTTTTTTTTTTTTTTTTTTTTTTTTTTTTTTGAGGCAGAGTCTTGTTCCGCTCTGTTGCCCAGATTGGAATGCAATGGCATGCTCACTGCTATCTCCACCTCCTGGGTTCAAGCGATTCTTCCTCCTCAGCCTCCCAAGAGCTGGGATTACAGGCACCCACCATCATGCCTGGCCAATTTTTGTATTTTGGTAGAGACGGGGTTTCACTATGTTGGCCAGGTTGGTCTTGAACTCCTGACCTCAGGAGATCTGCCTGCCTCAGCCTCCCAAAGTGCTGGGATTACAGGCGTGAGCTACCATGCCTGGCCACCTCTTTCTAAATCTTTAATAAATCTCGAAACATCTGCTGGTCAGCATAACTTCTATAATTCCATCTATTATACAAATATTACCAGAAATGTATAGCTGCCCAATGAAACTGACAGTTATAAGAAAAAATTAAAAGCAAATTGTCTCCCCCAGTCAGTAGGCTTGAAGGCCAAATACCCTGTTCAGGATTGAAGTGGAATCAACCCCACAGACAAAAGCATCTCTCTGCCCTCTGGCTACAGTGAGCTACCACCAGCATTCCCTTTTTATGATGGGATAAACAGGTACTCAGGAAGAGCTGTTATTAGGCCTCTGAAGCCAGAAAAGCTAAAGTTAACATTTCTTTAAGGCATAGAAATCTTGCCTACTGTTTGGATATTCTTTCTCCCAGCAAAAAACATAGTTGATGGTGACCCTTTACCCAGTGCAAATTCAATGTAATGAACCAGTTAAGGTATTTTATATATATTTTTTTTCAGTGTATGACTCTACTGAGGATACTGGGGCATTTTAACAACATAATAAATAAAACATGATCCACCAAATTTCCCTTTTATGAAAATTAAACTAAAGAGCCATTTTAGGTTGGGTGTGGTGGCTCATGCCTGTAATCCCACCACTTTGGGAGGCCAAAGGAGGATCACAAGGTCAGGAGTTCAAGACCAGTCCGGCCAACATGGTGAAACCCAGTCTCTAATAAAAATACAGGAAAAAAAAACTTAGCTGAGCATGGTGGTGCATGTCTGTAAACCCAGCTACTCGTGAGGCTGAGGCAGGAGAATCGCTTGAACCTGGGAGGTGGAGGCTGCAAGGAGCTGAGATTGCACCACTGCATCCAGCCTGGGTGACAAAGGAAGACTCTGTCTCAAAAAAATAAATAAATCAAATAAAAAAGCCATTTCACATTTTAGTTTTGAGAACATTGGGTAAAATAAAGGGAGAATCATGGGCCAAAAAATCAAGCCACATTCTTGCAAAAGGTCTTGAATCCCTCTTTAGAAGTCTGGTCTAAAGTTGCAGATTTGCAATTATACATCAGGTTGCTGGAGACTGAGTTTTGCAGGAACAGATACCGAGAAGGAGACCTGCAGGCGGGGTGTTCACTGGGAAGGGCTCGGGATCAGCACCTTGGAGGGAGTCAAGGGCAGGCAGGGGTCAGCTGTGATGCACTCTCAGCAAAGACTTCCAAAGGTCCTCCACCTCACCTGGGAACTTGAATGCTCTCAGAGTTATCCCAAAAGTCACTGAGTATGGTTTCTCCACAAGA
>NW_016107414.1:4226460-4230571 GCF_001604975.1 Cebus imitator
ATTCAGCACCTTCCCAGAAAGTCCACTGAATATTAAGAATACAACAATAAAGCTAAGAGCTGGGAGGAATTCTTTAATTCATTCACACATTCATTCATTCAACAGATAGTTATTGAACATTTAGTATGTGGGAAAAAGCAAGAAGCAAGACAAGCTGTGCCCCTGTGAATAGGGCAGCACTGTCCAACAGAATTCTCTGCAATTATAGAAGTATTTTATTTTATTTTAATTTTTATTTTGAGACCAGATCTCACTCTCACCCAGGCTAGAGTACAGTGGCACGATCACGGTTCACTGCAGCCTCCAACTCCTGGGCCCAAATGATCCTCCCACCTCAGCATCGTGACTAGTTAGGACTACAGGTGCCAGCCACCATGCTCATCTAAGTTGTTTAATTTTTGTAGAGATGGGGGTCTCCTTATGTTGCCCAGGTTGGTCTCAAACTCCTGACCTCCAGCAATCCTCCCACCTCAGCATCCTGAGCAGTTAGGACTACGGTGCCAGCCACCACACCCAACTGAGTTTTTTAATCTTTGTAGAGATGGGGGTCTCTTTATGTTGCCCAGGTTGGTCTCCAACTCCTGGCCTCAAGTGACCCTCTCACCTCAGCCTCCCAAAGTGCTGGGGTGACAAGCCTAAGCCACTGCACTCAGCCTGGAAATATTTTATATCTGTGTTGTTCAATATGGCAGCCACTGATAACTATGTGTGTGACTATGTGGCTAGTATGACTAAGGATTGGGTTTTTAAATTTTTATTTAATTTTAACTAAATTTACACATTCACAGGTAGCAAGTGGCTACCCCCACCATTTAGATGAGGATGTGTCAGAAAAAGCATCTCAAATCAATGACATCCCAGACTGGATTTTCAGGATGAGCAGGAATTAGAGAAACTAAGAGTAAGTGGAAAAACTTGCCAGTCCATGGGAAGACGATATATAAGGACAGTGACAAAGGAAAGGGCGTGTGGCTATGAGAAGAACTAAAGGAGGCATGTTGGGCTCAGGCACTGATTTGGGGGAATACGGTGTGACACAGCAAGTGAACTCAGCAGACTCTAGATCACACAGTATCCCAAGTGCATTTCAGATATTCATGTGCAAGGGGAAGGCACTGGAAAGTTGTAAGAAAAGTAGGATAGGATTAGGTTTAATTTTTAGGTGGTCAATTTGCCATAAAGAGAACAGATGTGGGGAGGGTTGAGCCAAGGAGCAGAGGGACAAGCGCATCGTTTTTTTTGAGACGGAGTCTCACTCTGTCACCCAGGCTGGAGTGCAGTAGCAGGATCTCGGCTCACTGCAACCTCCGTCTCCTGGGTTCAAGCAGTTCTCCTGCCTCAGCCTGTTAAGCAACTGGGATTACAGGCGCATGCCACCACGCCCAGGCAATTTTTTGTATTTTAGCAGAGACGGGGTTTCACCATGTTAGCCAGGCTGATCTTGAACTCCTGACTTCAAGTGATCCACCCCCCTTGGCCTTCCAAAGTGCTGGGATTACAGGTGTGAGCCACCACGCCTGGCCAAGAACATCCCTTAAAAAGTTGTTTTGTTTCCCCTTCTTGTAAAACACACACACACACACACACACACACACAGCCAACCATACCCTTACAAGCACTCTTCATCAGAGTATATCCAGTACAACTTCTTTGAAGAAAATTACATTTTATTCCTCAAAAGTGTAAATGTACACAACTTTGTAAGAATAAATTCCTTTTTAGACTTATCTTAGAAATACGGTATCAAGTATGCATGAGTGTATGCCCAAGGATGTTACTACCTCATTGTTTAAATAGTAAAAACTGGAAACTACCTAAAAGTGTCCATTGTTGGTGGACTGCATTCAAGAAATTGTGACATAGAAGAAAATGAGTATTGAACATTCATAAAAATTTTTGAAAAGTGTTTCAACGTAAGTTAAAAGAAAAGGGACAACGTATGTAACAGGACTGTATAACGTGAACCCATGTGTGTAAAACAAACTATACATATACACACAAGTACATGCATTTTTATGCTTGACTCTAATGAACATCATTGTCCAAATATACAAGAATCTACTAGGAATCTCACTAACCCCAGGAAGTGAGACCAGTCTGGGGTTGGAGAGAAATTTTCTCTTCATTCTATCCTTTTTTGCATTGTTTTATTTCTCTACCGTATGTATGTAATATAAAATACTAGTTAATTTAAAATAATTTTTATATATATGACATATATACATGATATCCTTTGTTGTACATAGAGTGGGTCCTTCTTCTTTCTTTCCCTCACTTTGTCTTTCTTTTTCTCTTTCTTTCACTTTCTTTCTCTCTTTCTGTCTCTCTTTCTTTCTTTGCCATTCTTTGCAATTCTTTGCCAAAAATTGAACTCTGCTTTTTGTAAGATCAGATCATTCTTGAGATCTAAAGTAAATAATACATTCTATAAGTCATCAGCTGCTGTATGGGATCTGATACAAGTAATGGCAATTTTGGAGAAAAATCCCAAGTTTTCTCTGTTCTCTAAAAAATCCCACATTTTCCACTCAAGAAGCCAATGGTGGGATGCTGGGGAGATCCACTTGGGACTGAATAGAATGTTCTGTGCACTTGAGATGCTCTTCACATCCACAGTCACACTTCCTGCACAGAGGTGGACAGCTGGTGAGGGAAGGAGGGCAGGCATTTCTGTCTCCATCTTCTGCAGTGGAAGCCAGCGTGTGAACAGTTCAGTGACATGGTCTGCTCACAGCAGATGGCCGGCAGTAGGACAGGGGTGAAAACTGGGCCCTTCTCACCCTGGCCACGTTTCTCTCTTCTACCAGTTTGGCCTGCCCTGGGGACTACAGCTGTGATCATTGCAAAAAGGCTACAATCAAGAATCACACAACAGAATTCTACAAACCTTTTGGAATTTCTTGACATGTATGAATATGTGTATGCATTCTATGCTAGGGTGACTTGCCTCTTTCATAATTAACATGCAAGATGTTATTTCAAGTTTTCATTTATTCACTTAAATATTTATTGAGCACCTACTCTGTACTCAGATACTCTTCTAGCCACTAAGAATTCAGCCATGAACAAAACAGAAAAAGACCTTGCCCCGCTCAGTGCTTACTGTTACATAGAAGAAACAAGAAACAAAGAAATGAATAATTTAAGAAATCATCACAGTTGTGAGGCATGATCCTGTATGAAATTAGAAGGGAGTGAGGCAGAGAATGCCTAAAGGAGACCCCTGAGATTGGATGGGCAAACAGTTCTCTGCGCAGGGGACTTTTGACCTGACAATGAGGTAAGAACCTGCCATGGAAGAAAGTTCCAGACAAAGGGAAGCATGAGGTGGCAAAGACACGAATGGAAAAGACTTCATCATTTGAAGAACGAAAAGGAGCTGCTGTGGCCAGAACTTAGAGAGAAAGGAAAAGAAAGACTCAAGATACCAGATACCCAGGAACAACATAAACACAACATTCAGAAAGTATATCTAGCTCTCAGTACAAAGATTCACATCACCCCCTACTCTCCCACTTCTGCTACAAAGCTAGACACACTTGAAGCATTTTACAAGACTGACCAGAATACAGAATGGGTTAGTCAATATGTATTTATTTGATTAAATTATATATATATATATGTATATATGTATCATTTCACTCAACATACATTTATCAAAAGTGCAAATCCATACTTTAATTTTGAGTAAAAATGAATAGAGTAACAGTTAACATATGATTTATCCTATATTCTAGGTAAAAGATTTCCATACAGTCATTTCTCAAGACGGTGTGCTTTAAGAAAGTAAATTATGATGCATATGTTTCTAAATGCTCACTAAATAACTACTTTTTGAGTTGAGTGAATATTACTCTTGAAAGAAAAACACTGGGCCAGGTGCAGTGGCTCACACCTGTAATCCCAGCACTTTGGGAGGCCAAGGCGGGCAGATCACAAGGTCAGAAATTTGAGACAAGCCTGGACAACATGGTGAAACCCCATGTCTTGAAAATACAAAAATTACCCAGGTATGGTGACGGGCGCCTGTAATCCCAGCTACTTGGGAGGCTGAGGCAGGAGAATTGCTTGAATCCAGAAGGCAGAGGTTGCAGTGAGCCAAGATCACACC
>NW_016107414.1:4230881-4233527 GCF_001604975.1 Cebus imitator
TGAACCCAGGAGGCGGAGGTTGCGATGAGCCGAGATCGCGCCATTGCACTCCAGCCTGGGTAACAAGAGCGAAACTCTGTCTCAAAAAAAAAATAAATAAATAAATAAATAAATAAAATAAAATGCCCTAAAACTCAGCCTCAAGTTAAGGAAATCTATACACAAATGAGTCCATTTCTCACCTAGCAGACTGGCAAAATGTTGAAAAAGCTCTTGGGCAAAATGTGACAAAATGAGAAGAAATGGGCTGTCTTGTACATTGCTGGAGAACATCCTCCAAAGCAACTTTCATGAAATTCTACATGTGAATATAGAACCGTAATTCCCACTTCTAATCATTGGAAGTGTAAGTCCCACTTGTAAGAATGTATTCACCTCCAGGCTCTCCACTGGATGTGATGAGGGGTGGTCTATAGCACTGTTTGTTTGTAATCAAGGGGAAAAAATGGATTTATCCCAATGTTCCGCAAAAGAGATACACCTTGTATTCAAACCCAGGCTCTGCCATGTATGGTTGTGTGAATTGGCCAAAAAGTTAACCCTCTTAGTATCTCAGTTTCATAATTTATAAAATGAGCATAAAATAACACCTACTTTATGCACATATTTAACAAGCAAAAGGAAGGAAAGAAGAATAAATAAATAAATAATCAAATAAAATATATTCCCCATACAGGGGAATCCTATCAAATTATTCAAAACTATGATACGTCACTAAATAAGAAATCCATGGCTCAGAAGACTATATAAGTATATATTGCATGCAAACGAACATACAGACACACACGCACACATACACACAAACACACACACAAAACTACTTATATAGAGACTATTCTGGAAGAAACTATTCACAGTGGTTGCTTCTGAAAAAGGGAACTAGATGATTCTAGGAAATGGAGATGAAAGAAAACTCAAGTCTTCAGTGTATAAACTTTGTACCCTCGAACTTTGTACCAAATGTACATATTACCTACTCCAAAAGAAATCAAATAAAATTTAATTTTAATGGAGTAAATCCAAACCTTTGATATTAATTGCTGTATTTCCTGATGATGAATTTGCAGGTTATACATAAAGAACTATGAGAAATTCTAAAATGTTCTACCATTCAGAATACAATCTACTGCAAAATCAGATGGGATATAGGGATAGTTTTCTATTTGTCTTCTTACATCTGAATATACCATTCCATTCTTCTGACATGAAGTAAAACCACTCATCCATTCGATCAACAAATATTGAGAATTTACTAAGGACTAAAACCTGGGGATACAGCAGTGAACAAGATAGCCAAAGTCCCTGGCCTCAGAGAACTTACTCTAAGATGTAAATAATTTATAAAATGGGCATAAAATAACACCTACTTCATGTACATATTTAATAGTGGATGGATGGAAGGAAGAAAGGAAGAGAGGGTGGGAGGAGGGAAGAAGGGAGGCAGACAGATGCAAACAATACATGTAAGATAAAACTTATACCTCTAGAGTAAGTTCTATGGAGCCAGAGACTTTGGCTGTCTTGTTCATTCATTCCCTCTCTTGGAGAAGAAAAACAAACAAGAAAAAAAAATGTATATAGAAACAGAGAGAGATGAGAAATGAATGGCACAAAAAAATGAAGTTCTATACATGGATTGAACTTAGGTGATGTTCTAGACGGATGTGAGGAGTCAACTTTAAATGTAGTGGTTAAGGCAACCTGCTCTAAGGGAGGAATATGGATGCCAACAGACAGCTAAACAGGAGAAAATCAGACGTAAGAACAGCCAGTTAATGAATAAGATGGATTCAAACCAGTGAAGACATCTCGAAGAGGACAGTCTCTGAAAAATGTTCCTATTGAATCTCACTTTAAACCACACTGAATTAATGGATGCTGAAGACTAGACTAGGTGCATGAGAACATCTAGATTTTATGCCACTGCTGGCGGAATGTAACCCAGACTCAAAAAGTGGCTTTCACAGATTAGCCAAAATATCTGTACTTTGGTGGAAAGAAACCTGGAAACCAAGAAATTAATATAAAGAGTTGATTTTGCTAGGAGATGCAAAGAAGTATGATTTCTTAAAAGTTTGGAAAATAAATTTCTTTTTATTGAATTAATGTATGGTGTTAACAAGATGAACTCTAAGAGTTTAATTGCTCTTCTAAACATTGAAACTTGTATTAAATAAAAGCATTGAACTCAATACCAGCGTTTCAACTAATTTGAGTTAGTCCATTCATGAGACTCACTAGTTTCTCTTTCTGTTAATCACAACGGTATGCATTGTACATATGACTGAAGGGAAGAAAAAATAAGGGCTTGGGCAAAATTGAAATAAGTTTGTACAGATTTTGAGTGGTGAGAGGTAGCATATACATGGTGATATCAGAGGAAAATTTTGTAAGAGGATGGTATTGGGTACATAGGATTTTTTCCCTAAGCACCTAATTCTTAAGTCATTTATATAAAATGATGCCATATGGCAGCTATAAGTAAAAAAATTTAAGAAAACCCACTTTGGGGTGCAGTGGCTCACACCTGTAATCCCAGCACTTTGGGAGGCCGAGGCGGGCGGATCATGAAGTCAAGAGATCGAGACCATGTTGAAACCCCATCTCTACTAAAAAATACAAAAATTAGCTGGGCGTGGTGGCGCG
>NW_016107414.1:4233642-4267922 GCF_001604975.1 Cebus imitator
CCTGGCTACACAGCAAGACTCTGTCTCAAAAAAAAAAAAAAAGAAAAAGAAAACCCACTTTGAAAAATAAGTACAGTGGTCTGCAGTTTCCTAGCTTCAGTCTCGCACCCTTTGGATTCGCGCTGCATCTGTGTACCATCACCTACCTCCAAAATTTTTGCCACTGAATGGTCATATAACAACTTCACTGTCAGTTAACATTAATTAAGTTATGTTACTCTTTTAAATAAATAAGCTTTATTTAAAGAGGAAGCACACATTCTTATCTGAAATTGGAAACCAGTATCACTTGAAAGAAAACATAAAATGTAATATAATATAAAATTAATTAATACAATGAAATATGATGCTATCACCCCGAACCTCCACACCTAAGTGAGGATGGTCCTTTCTAGAAAAGACCTAGTAGTCACCAACTCTTTGAGATATGTTGAACAATAAATAACACTTTTTCTCATTTTATGATTGAATGTTGTTTACTACCCTAATATTATCTCTCCAGACATATAAATCTCACAGTTGAACAGCACTGTTAGAGTTAACAGGCAAAAATACCGTGGCCAGACTTTTAATCAAAGGTCTGCCATTTTGGCTAATATATTCAAGCCTTTATGTTCTAAGATATGATTTCATTGGTGGCTCCTGAATAAACCCAATATTACAAAAATATATTGTGGAAGTCAACAGCAAGAGGAAGACAGAACGCAACCTTCTTTTTTTATTATCAAAAACATGACTTTTCTGCTGGAATATGACTGAATTAATCTACCAGGCTGTGGTTCTTACAGACAATAAACTAAAAATATCATTTCAACCTCTTACCAATAAAAAATAAAAATCAATAGTATGACTCACTGAGTTCCTCCTATGAGTCAGGCACAGGATTAAGAGCCTGGTATGCTCATCTTTCGTATATTATCCTTACTTTTTGTATATAAGTAAGGCAAAGGTCAGAAAGAATAAGCAATTTTCCCCAAGGCCACAGAGCCAATAAGTGGTCAACTTGAGATCCAAACTAAAGTGTGAGTCTCAAACTTACCCTATTCCCACTGGAAAAATAAAAAATTATGTACCAAATAAATTTTCTGTTTATGTGTGTAGAATGAGACAGTATTCCAGCAACGTTTCTAGTAGTTATAAACATTATTTTAAAATTTATTTTTTTTATTGTACTTTAGGTTCTGGGTATACGTGCAGATCATGCAGGATTGTTCATAGGTACATACATGGCAAGGTGGTTTGCTGCCTTCCTCCCCCCATCACCTATATCTGGTATTTCTCCCCACCATCCCCACCCCCCATCCCTCCCCCCAGTCCCCCACAACTGACAGCAGTGTGTAATGCTCCCCTCCCTGTGTCCACGTGTTCTAATTGTTCAACACCCACCTATGAGTCATACCATGGGGTGTGTGATTTTCTGTTCTGTGTCAGTTTGCTGAGAATGATGGTTTCCAGGTTCATCCATGTCCCTGCAAAGGACACGAACTCATCGTTTCTTATGGCTGCATGGTATTCCATGGTATATATGAGCCACATTTTCCTTGTCCAGTCTATCATCGATGGGCGTTTGGGTTGGTTCCAGGTCTTTGCTATTGTAAATAGTGCCACAATGAACATACATATGCCTGTGTCTTTATAATAGAATGATTTATAGTCCTTTGGTTATATACCCAGTAATGGGATTGCTGGGTCAAATGGAATTTCTATTTCTAGATCCTTGAGGAAGCGCCACACTGTCTTCCACAATGGTTGAACTAGTTCACACTCCCACCAACAGTGTAAAAGTGTTCCTATTCCTCCACATCCTCTCCAGCATCTGTTGTCTACAGATTTTTTAATGATCGCCATTCTAACTGGCGTGAGATGGTATCTCGTGGTTTTGATTTGCATTTCTCTAATGACCAGTGATGATGAGCATTTTTTCATGTTTCTTGGCCTCATATATGTCTTCTTTTGAAAAGTGTCTGTTCGTATCCTTCGCCCACTTTTGAATGGGTTTCTTTTTTTCTTGTAAATCTGTTTTAGTTCTTTGTAGATTCTGGATATTAGCCCTTTGTCAGATGGGTAAATTGCAAAAATTTTTTCCCATTCTGTTGGTTGTCGGTTTGCTCTAATGATTGTTTCCTTTGCTGTACAGAAGCTCTGGAGTTTAATTAGATCCCATTTGTCTATTTTGGCTTTTATTGCCATTGCTTTTGGTGTTTTAGTCCTGAAGTCCTTGCCTATGCCTATGTCCTAAATGGCTTTGCCTAGGTTTTCTTCTAGGGTTTTTATGGCGTTAGGTCTTATGTTTAAGTCTTTAATCAATCTGGAGTTAATTTTAGTGTAAGGTATCAGGAAGGAGTCTGTTTTCTGTTTTCTGCACATGGCTAGCCGGTTTTCCCAACAACATTTATTAAATAGGGAATCCTTTCCCCATTGCTTGTTTTTGTATATTGAAGTTTTTTAAAAGCCAATCCCCCAGCTGGGCACAGTGGCTCACACCTGTAATCCCAGTACTTTGGGAGGCCGAGGTGGATGGATCACCTGAGGTCAGGAGCTCGAGACCAGCCTGGCCAATGTGGTGAAATCCCAGCTCTACTAAAAATACAAAAATTAGCGGGGTATGGTGGGGGATGCTACTCAGGAGGCTGAGGCAGGAGAATCGCTTGAACCCAGGAGGCAGAGGTTGCAGTGAGCCAAGATCACACCACTGTACTCCACCTGGACGACAAGAGCGAAACTCCATGAAAGAAAAGAAAGAAGGGAAGGAGGGAGAAAAGGAGGGAGGGAGGGAAGGAAAGAAGAAAGGAAGGAAGGAGGGAAAGAGGGAGGAAGGAGGGAGGGAGGTAAGAAAGGAAGGAGCAAGCCAATCCCCAAATGTTACATACTATATGGTTCTTTTACATTATATCCTTTTTAAAAATTCTAAGACAGTCTCGTCTTGCTCTGTCCCTCAGACTGGAGTACTGTGGTATGATCATGTCTCACTGCAGCCTCAGCCTCCCAGGTTCAAGTGATCCTCCCACCTCAGCTTCTCAAATAGCTAGGACTACAGGCATGCACCACCATGCCTAGCTAATTTTCTATTTTTGTCTTTTGTAGACACAGAGTCTCACTATGATGCCTAAGACTGGTTACCTAAGACTCTCACTATGTTGCCTAAGATGCTCCTGCCTTGGCCTCCCAAAGTCCTGGGATGACAGGAATGAGCCACCGAGCCTGGACTCCATTTACATAATATTATTGAAGTGGCAAAATGATAGAAATGGAAAACAGATTAGTGATTGTCAGGGGATTAGGGGGATGGGAAACAGGGTCAGGAGAGGCAGCTGCACAAGAAGGCTATGAAGGATCCTCCAGCGGATGAAATGTTTGAAATACTCTGTATCTTAACTATATCATTGTCAATATCTTGGTTGTTATATTGTCCTACAAATTTGAAAGATGTTACCATTGGGAGGAAACTGAGTAAAGGGCATGGAGTATCTCCCCATATTATGTATTACAACTGCATCTGAACATAACAATTATCTAAAAATAAAAATTCAATTTAAAAAAAATGAAATATTGATCTTAATCTTTAAGAAGGCATAGCCGGTGGGAAGTGGAAGAGGCTGGGGAGGGAGGTCCAGACTCTGTAAGAAACTCATACAAGCTACAAGCATTGTCTCAGAAAAGTCACCTATATCCTCTCACTAGAACCTCGTTAACAACTCAGTTTAAGAACACAAAACACACAGTTAAGGTCTTTGTTCTCTGGGCTCCAGGACATAAACAGAAGGTGAGAACACAAGGAAAATGAAGACAGCCCCCACAACTGCTCTGCAAAAGCCAGCTTCCAAATACTTATCCAAAATTTAGCCATCTGCATTCTAGAAAGAAGCTATTTTAATTTAAACATACACATATATCATGTGGCATTTCTAAACTCACAATTTTATTTTGAATTTCACAGGAATGGGGAATTGCAGGAGGGAGGCATCGTAATCTCTTTATGGTTTATAATCTCCAAAGGTTTAATTTCCACCCCACTAGGATCAAATTCCTAGAGTTAGAGAAAAATCAAATTTGCCCTTCCTCATTCCACAATAAAATAGAGAAATATCCGCAGGTATCTTTTCACTTCAATATTTGACCTGTAATGCAGATTAATTCCTCTTTAACTATAGTGAATACATTAATCTCTTGTTAATAATACAAATCCAAAATTAAATTGTTAACTCCTTGAGGATGGTGATAGTATCTGCCTTATTTAAGGCGGTTTACATGAAGCTTAACACTAATAGGTACTCAATAAATATTCAAGGAATGATAAAATAAATGAAAGAAAATATATTCCCAGGAAAACTAAGTTGTTAAAATACCGAAGACAACAATTCCCTACAAAAATTGCAAAGCTGCTTTGCAAATAAATATTTCTAGTCTTCTAATAAATACGATTTTAAAAATACATTGGCAGATGTGGGGAAAATCATATCACTAATTTGGTTTATGTCTTTACACAAAGTCACTAAATTGGCCACTCTTTGTTTAAATCAGTTTTGAAGATGATATAAAGGCTGACTTTGTGCACAATTAATCATATCATCCACATGGACAATCAAATGAAGATGACTGAAATACCAGCTGGAAAGCCTTTCTGACACAGAAACCACGTCAGTGAAGCTGATTCAAATGGAGCCAAAATAATCGAGTTGTCCTGACTGATGCACGTATAAATACACAGTCTATCTGGCCGTAAATTTCCCTACTAGTAAAGCTTTCCCAAAGCCTCTCGTTCTTAAAGAGTAACTGAACTTCACCTATCTTCCTGAATGATTGCATGAGTTTATATGTGCATATGTGTGCATCTGCATACATATGCTTACATAACAATAGCATATGATGAGGCCAGGCACGGTGGCTCACATCTGTAATCCCAGCACTTCGGGATGCTGAGATGGGTGGATCACCTAAGGTCCAGAGTTCAAGACCAGCCTGGTCAACATGGTGAAACCCCATCTCTACTAAAAATACCAAAATTAGCCGAGTGCGGTGGGTGTGGTGACATGCACCTGTAGTCCCAGCTACTCAGGAGGCCGAGGTAGGAGAACTGCTTGAACCTGGGAGACGGAGGCTGCAGTGAGCAGAGGTCACTTCAGGGCATTTCAGCCTGGGCAGCAGAGTAAGACTCCATCTCAAAAGGAAAAAGAAATCGTATATGATGAGTTTATTCTATTTGTATAATTTTCATATTATGACTATGACTTTGTCATGGTACCATAAAAATGCATGGATTCCTGAACATCTAAATCTAAAAATCTCAAATGAAACATTAAAGCCTTCCTTGCATACCGGATCAGATGAAACTGTAAAATGAAAGAGTTAGAAAATATTTATTTTTAAAATCTGGACATGAGCTGACCAATTTTTAAAATGTCTTCTCTGCCACAAAAGAAAACAGTCCCCAAGTTAACAAAAATACCTTCTAGTTCAGTGAATTCACTCAAATTAAAGATATATGAAGATGTATTTCTTTTTATTTCATATATGTCATTTGTGTATAACCATGGAAAATCTTACAAAAGGTGAAATCTTCTAAATTCCTTCTGTATCAACTATCAATGCCAAGCAACATTTGGTACTTGTAAATTGTTTCATGGATACTAAGTTTGTTTTCCTAAGTAAAAAACAAGTTCTTTGAGGATAAGAACGATTGCCATACAAACAGTGAAAATAATAACTAGCTAAGTGTCATTGTCTGTAACCACACTGCAAGTACGAGTGAGAGACCTCATCATCATTAATTGGATTTCTACTGCGTCAAGCATTGTGTTAAGCTCTTTATGATCATCATCTATTTGGTGAGTAGTGAGTCTCCATTTTTTTTACAGAAGACAGAGGCTTATAAATATTAAATAACTCACCAGAAGTCACATAACCAGTCACTGAGTTGAGATTTTAACAGAGTCACACGTCAGAGCCTAGGCTCTTAAGCTACTACACAGTGATGGGGGCATTAATTTATTTCACAAATCTTCATCAAGTGCACACTCTGTGCTGGACCTGTTCTAGGCACCAGGGGACAGCTATGATGAAAGGAGAGAGAAGATCGGGAGTGGTGGATCACACCTGTAATCCCAGCACTTTGGGAGGCTGAGATGGGCGGATCATGAGGTCAGGAGTTCGCAACCTGCCTGACCAATATGGTGAAACCCTGTCTTTACTAAAAATACAAAAATTAGCTGGGTGTGGTGGTGCGTGCCTGTAGTCCCAGGAGACCGAGGCAGAAGAATCACTTTAACCCGGGATGCGGAGGTTGCAGTGAGCCGATATGGCGCCACTGCACTCCAGCCTGGGCAACAGAACAAGATGGAAGGAAGGAAGGAAGAAAGGAAGGAAGGAAGGAGGGAGGGAGGGAGGGAGGGAGGAAGGAAAAAAGAGAGAGAAAGCAAGGAAGGAAGGAAGGGAGGGAGGGAGAAAAAAACAAGTCCCAGCCCTCATGGAGCCTCACATGTCCTTGGCAGTATACAGACAATACAAAAAAAAGTGAGGGAGGGGGTAAACAGTCCAGGGAGGAAAAAAAAAGCGCAGATGAAGGAAAGGAGAGGAAGAAGAAATAAAATAGAGTGTTCTGAAAGGCCTCCCTGAGAAGGCAGCAGCTGAGAAAGAATGAAGCTGGTGAGGGAGTGAGGCAGGAGGAGACACCGGGGGAAACAGCATTCCAAGCAGAGAGAACAGCGAAAGAAAGGAAGGGTTCTGGGGCAGCACAGGGCCTCGTGGCCTGATGTTAGACTTCTTGGCAGTATATGGAAAGTCACCAATGGCTTTGTTACAGGAAAGGGGTCCCCATCCAGACCCCAAGAGAGGGTTCTTGGATCTCTCACAGCAAAGAATTCAGAGCAAGTCCGTAGAGTACAGTAAAAGCAAGTTTATTAGGAAAGCAAAGGAATAAAAGAATGGCTACTCCGTAGACAGAGCAGCCCGAAGGGCTGCTCGCTGCCCATTTTTATGGTTATTTCTTGAGGATATACTAAACAAGGGGTGGATTATTCATGCCTCCCCTTTTTAGACCATATAGGGTAATTTCTTGAGGTTACCATGGCATTTGAAAACTGTGATGGCACTGGTGGGGGTAGCGCCATGTAGCAGTGGGGGCAACCAGAGGTCACTCTAATGGCCATCTTGGTTTTGGTGAGTTTTAGCAGACTTCTTTACTGCAACCTGCAAGGTCTTTATGACCTGTACCTTGTGCTCACCTCCTATCTCATTCTGTGACTTAGAATGCCTTAACCATCTATGAATGCAGCCCAGTAGGTCTCAGCCTTATTTTACCCAGCTCCTATTCAAGATGGAGTTGCTCTGGTTCAAACGCCTCTGACAGCTTCAGTAGCCAGGTGACACGACCTACTGTATATTTCCAAAGGGACACTTTGCTGTATTGAGAAGGGACTAACAGGAGCAGGCATGTAGGCAGGAAGTCAAATTAGAAGATCGTTGCAATGTTACAGGGAGGAGACGATGAGGGTTTGGACCAGGTAGTGTGCAATGAGAGCCAGATTCTAGATATATTTCAAAGACAGAGCCCGCAAGATCTCCTGATGGGTTGCCTGCAGGGGTGAGAGATGAGGGGAGAAGAGTGAAATGACACCAAGGTTTGCTTGCGATTTTTACCTACGCAACCAAAATTCTGGGACCTCTAGCGGCTAAGATGGAGATAGCTCTAGGAGCAGCAGGTCTGTGAGTCATCCAAGAGATGTGGGGTAGACAGGAGAATTTACATGAGCAGAGGTCAGAGAAGAGATCCAAGCTGATATGTCCTTGGTAGACAAGAGCGCAGAATGTCACTTAAAGTCAAGCAATTGAGGGATTGTGCGTACATAGATAGACCCAAGTTTTAGTTCTGAAGCTTGCATTGTGAGCAAGCCATGACAATGTTTGATTGGAAAATTCTCTCCATTGCAAGGAAAGAAACGAAGTGAGAGCTGTTATATGATGCCATCTGAGTCACACATTCAGCAGGTTAATGTTGAACAAATTGCCTGATTTGCCTCTCCCCTAACAAGAAATTTTTAGTGCATTTTGTGGATTAGTCAGATAATTATAACCAGCTGCCCCACCCCTACCCCCTGCCCCCTGCCCCCCAAATAGTAATGTCGACATTCCTGAACAAATTCCGTACTCAGGGCACAGCTGGAGACCTCCAGGATCCCATGGGGATTAAGCTGTGGAATACAGATGTGAAGATACTGAAACTTTTGAGTTAAACGAGTTGTATTTCATTAAGCTTTTTGCTGTTTAAAGAAGAGAATAAATCTATACATATTTGATTGCTTCATCACTTAAACCATTTAGGATTTCAAATGAAGGTGACCACTTATCTGTGACCCATTTGAATGGGAACGTTTTTAGACTGTTTCCTGTCCTGTTAAAAAAATCATATATATAAATATATATGTATATTACATATTATACAATATATACATATGTACATATGTATATACAACGTATACATATGTTGTATATATGCATTCATTCCTATGTATAAAAATAGGCATACATACAGATACATGTATATAATTTGTAAAAGTTTCATCCAATCAATGAAAAAATCTGGAGCTGCATTAAACACTTCTTTGTATACTTCTCACAGAAAGATAAGGAAATACATAATTCCTATATCCTTCCACCAATCCTAACACATCGTTGATTAAAGAAAATGATACAAGCAACAAGAAGAATCAATATTCTATACATTCATTGCATTTTCACAAATGTCTTATTTAATGCTCCCAAGAACATTCTTACATAGTATTCATTGTACAGACCAGACAACCGAGGCCAGGAAAGGTCAAAGGTCAACAAGGAATAGAAGCAGAATGTGTTCCCTTTTCGTCTTTTTCCAGATCTGAAGAAGCGTTCCTTGGCACCAGGAACAGCTGCTCACCATGAGATGTTTTCTTATTTAATTATAAACCCTCTCAAACATGGTCTGGATTCCATTCATAAAACCGCTGTTGTATTAGCTCCTAAAGAAGGTTATAAATGGCAAGACCACGCATGCGCCATAGAGGTCAGCGCATACTTCAACATGAACTTACCAAGTGCCCACTCCGTGCTAGACAAAATAAATGCCCGACCTCTCTTTCAGACTTGCACATGTTCCTAGAATACACATGTCGCATGCTGTTCTAGGCTATATGCAGCCTAGATTAATACCACTGACATTCCTGAGTGTGGACAAAGGGTCCCCATGCTTGTTCCCTGAAGCATCCTTCACCAGCATGTGCAGCCTCCATTAAAACTCTGGTTTGCAATGTGTTCTGGCAACTATGTAATCAGCCTCTTTTGTAAATTATACCATAAGAATATTTTTAAAAATTAACTGGTGAGAAAACCAATGCTAACTAATAAGATCAGATTTATTTGATCATATTTTTGACCTTTTCTCTCCACGTGCAATAACCATAATTCAATAGATATTCTGAAGTCTGAATGTAAAAACAGACAAAAAGAATAAATCTTGAGAAAGTATACTGCTCACTAGCACCCAAAATGCTGTAAAATATAAAACAAATACAAACTGAACTGTATTTCGGTTCCTTTTGCTTCAAATATCTCTCCATAAATGTTGGCACACACACAGGGCTATGTTGTGTCAATTGTAATAATTTAGAAAAAATTATCTTGTTTGTTACCACAAACAAGAAAGTGATGGTAACCAGTCTTTCAGATAAATTACCATGTGTCACAATTTGGCATAAACTCTGATCCTTATGAATAATTCATATTTTGTGCATTAATAATGCATGTCCTCTTCCCATTGGAATGCTCCCTAACACAGAATGGATGCCTTCTACCAATTCCTTCCATTGACATGATGGAGTAAAGCTAAATTAGAATGGTGGTTTTGTTTTGTTTTTTAACTTACTCCCCTTAAAATTGTAACACTTGGCCAGCCTATAAGCATACCAAAAATAGAAAGTTGCTATTTTGCGCTTTCCTTGAGAGTCACTCAGTGAAGTACCCCAACAATGATTCCTATTGCAGATGAGAATATTTGCATGGCAGAAAAGAAAACCAAGGAAACTTTGGCAGAGCTGATAGAAATGGTGAGTTCTGTTACATTTCTCCCTAATTATATATGTATATATTCACAATAACACAGAACTTAATTGCTAAAACATGGTCACCAGCAGGGAGAAAAAAAAAGAAGAAAGAAAAAGACCAAAACGAATTAGGCAAGAGTTTTATAATAATTGCGGATGTTCCTCCCCACAGGGCTTCCCTCCCTAGCTGAGTTTACTACCGTGAAATTTCTTCTCAATTTTCAGTAAAAGTATCTGGCACATTAAAACAGTCTAAAGACCAAATCAGAGAAAGATGCCAAATGACACAGATTTGTAGAGAAAGCTATTCAATTTATCACTCATTAGCAACAGGGGCATTCCATACCATTACTGACATTATAATTATTTCAGGCATTACAAAAGGACATTTTCTCGCCCCCCCCCCCGCATACCCTCCCCCACCACTTTTCGCCCTCTACGTCTGGCCCAAACGCACAGGTTCAACTCTAACAGCGACAACACTTGACAGAAGGCAAAGAGATAAGAGGAATCTAGTTTGAAATTTTTAGTAAATAAAAAAATCATTGCAGTATCTTCCGTCTGTCTCAAGAATTCTTTCACCATCATTCAGGCCCAAGGAGAGGAAGGGTGGGTTCTCTCTTGAAGCCTCCCCCAGTGAAGAGCCAAGAGGGAAAGGGGAGAAAGAGTAAGTTTTAAGAAAGGAGCTGGCCTTTGTCAACATCTGTCCCCAAGTGCCCCAAGATTCATTCATTCTTCCTTTCAGGACATATGTAGGGAGCACTTGGGTTATGCCAGGTATTAGTTTCCAGGCTACATAACCCTCCCCTGGATCTCCAGCCTCTATTCTAGCAACAGAAATCCACCACCCCGGTTCAGGACCAGGGAAAATCCAGATTCAAGTATCTACTCAAGTTGGCACCCCCGGCCAAAGGCCACTCCGCACCGCCTTTGCCACAACACCTGGGTCAGAGGTCGGGGGGGGGGATCCAAAGACACCTTATGCTTGGCAGAAATCTCTCCCTGGGGCAGAGGGTTCGTGACCTCCTTCACACCGAGTATGCGTGTCCTCTTTCTCAACCAGTCAGTCCATCCCTTGGAAAAGTTAAGTTGGCGGCGGGAAGAGAGGGGAACTGGGGGCATCCGGCAGGCACCCCCGCCCGGGTTTCTCAGCTCCAACTTCCATGGCTACTGAGAAATATTTACTTCCAGTAGATGGGCTCCAGGGGCCACTGAAGCCCAACACGCGGCCACCATCAGAAAGCCAAGTCATCCAAGAGATAAAGATAGATCCATTACACACCTAGACGCGGGCCTGACAGTGGCAGCCCCGGAGACGCGGGTTTCGGCTGAGAAAGCCACCGCGCAATTCTCCGGCGCGCGGCGGGAGACTCTCCGTCCACCCTCCGGGGATGCTGGCTCGGGAGAGAGACCATCGAACCGGCGAGCCGCAAAACGGAGAGGATCGATACTCACCCCGAGACGTCTGCTCCGGATCCTCACGTACCCTTGCTTCACTATGTCATTAAAATTGGAAGCCATCCCCGACAGCCGGCGACCCCCTTTTACCCAGGCGCGCGCACCCCAAGTGGCTTTGGGGAGGGTCGAGGGCAGGGTCAAGACAGGGAGTCGTGGGGGGAGAAAGTTGGAGAGGTGACGCTGCTTTGGCGGAGCTGGGCGAGGCTTCAGAGGGCGCACATCACTTTCTCCGTTACCCGAACCCCGAGAGTGGGCTGCCGGCTCGCAGCCACTTTCGGGGAGCGCAGAGCGCGGCGCTGGGAGGCGAGGCTGGAGCGCCGGCGTCAGCTGACTCCGCGGCCGGCCTGCCAGGAGGAGGAGCGGCGGCTGAGGGATCCAGCCCTGCCTCTTCCCGGGGCCGAGAAGGAGGAGGAGAAGGAGGAGGAAAGAGGAGGAGGAAGGGGTGGGGGGCTAAGAGGAGGAGCCGCACGGGTCCCAGCGCCGGGCTGCGGCCACTCGCGAGCAGCCGCCCTGCAACGCGCTCCCGGCGCCTCCCACCCACCTCTGCTGCTCCCTTCCCCTTCCGATTCCTCCCTCCTGGCTGACCTGGAGCTTGCCCTCGCCGCCCCCGCACCTCGCCTACAGCCTGCCGAGATAACGCTCGCTCTCCTCGCTCCTGTGACTTATTTTAGGAGGAGAGGAAATTTCACTTTTTTCCAGCCGCCGCCTACCCAGGCTCTCCCTTCAGCTCCTATCCTTTCCCCGAGAAGGGCCTTGACATTGTGCGTGTGTCTGGGGAGATGGTGTTGCCGCGGTTCACCTTGACCTTGGCATCGGAGGAGAGGGATGTTGTCACCGCCTAAGCGAAATGCTTCCTTGGGTTTCCTTGGTGTCAGGGACCTAACCCTCTCTGGTGTCATTTGCCACAGTTTCCCTGTTTGAGCCTGTCTTTCCCGCTGGAATGTGTTTTCCAGGGGGCTAAGACGTGGCCTCACCACTGTCTGTCCCCAAAGCTTGAGCCCAGAGCAAGTGCTCAGTAAATCCTTGTGGTTATCAAGATGGCCACCTAAGCGCCAGGCACTCTCCCAAGCCTTTTGCTTGGATTCACTCATTCAAACTCCCCGGCACTTTTTGAGGTAGGTGCCTGCTATGTACATACCAGACCCATATTTAAGCCTCCTTAGCCTGGCAGTAGAGCTCTCATAGCTATCATGAGACATTGCCTATACGGTAAGATTAAGAAGGGGACTGGATTTTACATTCACTTGCCCCTATCTGCATCACCTCCCTAAAGCATACTTGAGTAGATAATTGCCAACACACGTTGAGCACCAGTCTGCTGGGCATTGTGCTAATCTTGTTAAGGGAATAATGAGTTAGGTACCAGCAACCATATTTTACAGACTGAAGCTCAGAAGAGTTAGGCCCCTGGGACTTGCTAAGGTCTCACAGCTGGCCACTATCAGAGCTACGATTGAAGGCAGGTGTGTGTAGAGCCCAGCTCTGCTTCTAAACAGTCTCCTGTTCCTCTTCTAAAGGGCAGATGTCACAGAAAGAAAGGGTACTAGCTGATTTCCAAGGAAGATCTTTCTAATCATTTGTACTATTCACAAAGGCAAACATAATAGCAGAAATTAGACAATTCTTACCCACTGGAAGGACCAAGCTAAAGCTGGGTGATCTCTGCTCAGAGCTTATTGAGAAGGGGATCCAGTTACTGTGGAACATTTGACCTGATGACGTCCACAGGTCTTTCAACTCTAGGATTATGTGAATCTTCCCTTTCTCACTGGGAACATTAGCTTTTAGTCACCTTGGGTTGATGAGTTTCAGTTAAAGAACAGAATCCCCCAAGAATGTGTCATAGGAGACTAAATAGGGACAATCAAAAAGGAAATATTCTGGCAGGGAGAACTATTTTTGCTACATAGTAAACCATCTGTCTTCATGTTGCCATTCTATGGAAAATGATGCTTTAATTTTAAATCTCTCACCAAAAGAGATGAAATGGTAAAATGATTTGGAGAGTTCTTTTTGAAGGATTGGAACTTAAAAAAAAAAAATGCTGTCCATGGTTGCTGTAAAATAGAGGTGTTCATGGAAGACATTTATCTAACACATTATTTATAGGCCAAAACCACAGTATTGTAGAAACAAAGAATGAAGAAATTAAGGCATAAGGAATTTGAAGTGAAGGGCCCACAATAATGGAAATAATTACTGACAAAAACTAAACCCAGGAAACCCATCCCTTGATAGTTAATGCTGACTATAATCAACATCCATGATGAATTTAACTGGAACTGAGGAACTAGAATCAAACTAGAAAATATCAGACTAGATGTGAAGGAACAAGTGATTTCTTTTTTAAATTGCAAGACCCATGAGTTGATCCACAAGCTTGGATCCCTGGGTGGCCTTATAGGACTAAGTGCCCTACTTGCCCAGGATAAACTATCCTCCCTGGATTGTTACATGAAAAATAAATAAAACTTTATCCATCTTAAATCATTATATTTAAGATGGAATCCAATATATGGTTTTGCTTGGTGAAATCAAATTGACATACATGCAACATATACAGACTATGATATACTATCCACAGGACATTTGTACTTGTCCAAATTGTGCAATAGACAGCCCTGGCAGAAAGGGAAAAGAACGATTCACAGAGGTAGGCAATGTAAGCAGCATGTATACAGTTGCACAGTGCACAACCTGCCTAACCGTATGCTGCCAAACAAACACTATCACACATGATTTAGTTTCACCGGAAATGTCTGACAGAAAAAAAATACGATTTCATTCTGCGTTTTTCACTCAATTTTGAACACTTAGAGCTTGTTATTTGTAGTATGCATTTCTGTTTGTTTCCTCAGCATCCAGACTTTGTTCTTCCCACAGTAGTCACCATTTTCACTTGGAGTATACTTATCCCCTGCTTCCAGTTCACGTGTGCAACCCTGTCCACCGCCTTCCTTTGGATAGCTGGTGGTTGGTGATTGGTTCAGGTATGGGCACATGACCTAAGCTGGCCAATTAACAATTAATTGGGTTACTTTTACTGAATACTGGGAGGAAGCCTCACACTCCAGATGAAATGGAATCTGGATGGAAGAAGACCAGGAGCTGCTGCCGCACATCGCGAAACCCCAGAGGTGGGCTTATCTAAGAGTGAAGGCCACCCTAAAGAAGCTTTCCTACTTGGACCTGGCGGAATGGCTCCCGAAAAGAAGGGTGGTGAGAAAAAAAAGGGTCGTTCTGCCATCAGCGACGTGGTGACCCGAGAATACACCGTCAACATTCACAAGCGTATCCATGGAGTAGGCTTCAAGAAGCGTGCCCCTTGAGCACTCAAAGAGATTCGGAAATTTGCCATGAAGGAGATGGGAACTCCAGATGTGCACATTGATACCAGGGTCATCAAAGCTGTTTGGGCCAAAAGAATAAGGAATGTCCCATACTGAATCCGTGTGTGATTGTCCAGAAAACGTAATGAAGATGAAGATTCACCAAATAAGCTCTATACTTTGGTTACCTATGTACCTGTTAACACTTTCAAAAATCTACCGACAGTCAAGGTGGATGAGAACTAATCACTGATTGTCCAATACATCAAATAAAGTTATAAAATTTCCTTCAAAAAAAAGGAGAACCAAGTAATAAAAGAGATGCAAATCAGATCCTGATGACACTGTTAGAACCCCTCATCCAGCACCCCAAGAAGTTATTTAAATAGATGTGAAGCTTTTGTAACGATCAGATCTCAAAATATAATGATTTAAGATTGATAAAAGTTTATTTATTTTTCATGTAACAACCCAGGAATGATAGTTTATCCTGAACAAGTAGAACATTTAGTCCTATAAGGCCACCCAGGGATCCAAGCTTGCGGGTCAACTCTGGCACCTCAGGACATACTTGTCATCCTTGGGTCTAGCTATTGTCTGATATGGTTTTCTGTGTCCCCATCAAAATCTCACCTTGCATTGTAATAATCTCCACATGTCAAGGGTGAGGCAAGGTGGAGATCATTGAATCATGGGGGTGGTTTCCCCCATACTGTTTTGTGGTAATGACTAAGTCTCATGAAACTTGATGGTTCTATAAAGATGGGAGTTCCCCAACACAAGCTCTCTTGCCTGCTGCCATGTTAAGACACGCCTTAGCTTCTCCTTTGCCTTCTGCCACAATTGTGAGGCCTCCCCAGCCATGTGGAACTGGGAGTGCATTAAAACTCTTTCCTTTATAAACTACGCAGTCTCACTCAGGTATGTCTTTATTAGCAGCATAAAAACAGACCAATACCCTGTCATTTCCCAGGAAGTTGGAAGAAAGCATGGAGGGAAAATAACCTTCTAATAAAAATATGATCCAGATGTCTCAAACATCTTTTTTTCTTGCATCTCATAGACCAGTGTTTTGTTACATGGCCGCACCTGGCTCCACAGGAAAATTGAGAATGGAGTTTCCATTTGGGCATGGTCTGTTACTGAAAGAACAACGTGAATTAATAATGGGCAGGTCCATTAGCACACTGTACCTCACCAGCGCCACGCCTAGACTATTTAATTGCACAAACTAGAAAATTCCCATTTTCACTTAAACCCCCAAACTAAGATATTCTGTCACTTACCACCAAAGGAGTCCAGCCTAAGGTACCATGGCACTGTGACTTGAAGCCTAAAGAATCTCAACCAAACTGTGTACAGACATATGTATAAGCCTCAGATGACTTGAGAAAATTCCAAAACTTTCTGTGGCATTTCCATAAAGCTACAGACTGAAGAAGTGAAAGCAACCTCAGCCCACTGATCTACCTCTGTTGTCTGGGAATTGCTTCACCACTCCCAACAGTGAGTGATTCTGGTGGCCTGAGTGCTGAGTACAGCCCCAGTCACTCTCACCACAGGGCCAGACAGCTGATCAAAGCTGGGCATTCAGCACGCACCACCTGGGATTGACACAGGGATGAACATGTGACCTAGAGGGGATCCAGTCAAAGTTTTCCCTACGGTAAATAGATGAAAACATGAGGGCCCTACCGCTAATGGTCTGCAGTTAGCTTTGACTGTCTTTCCTCCAAAAGGAGTGGCTGGCTGAGAATAAAGTGAAGAAAGAAGGAAATGGAACCAGAGACAGATCTAGAGATAAAACCATGTCTAAGCTAGAGCTACCTCTTGGACTTCCAAGTAGCATGTGCCGTTTTATGTTCTGTTGTATTTATTTGAGCCAATCTCTCTCTCTCTTTTTTTTTTTTTTTTTTGACAGAATCTTGCTCTGTTGCCCAGGCTGGAGTGCAATGGCGTGATCTTGGCTCACCACAACCTTCGCCTCCCAAGTTCAAGTGATTCTCCTGCCTCAGCCTCTGAAGTAGCTGGGATTACAGGCGCCTGCCACCACACCTGGCTAATTTTTGTATTTTTAGTAGAGATGAGGTTTCTCCATGTTGGTTAGGCTGGTCTGGAACTACAAACGTCAGGTGATCTACCTGCCTCAACCTCCCAAAGCGCTGGGATTATAGGCATGAGCCACCATGCCCAGCCTATTTGAGCTCATCTTATTTGGCTTATAGAGAGCACATTCCCTAGGGCTGGGACTAGGGTAGTGGAGGTGAGGCACCTAGGACATAAAATTTAAGGAAGCTTTCACTATCAGGGCTTTGTGAGTGCTGAGCCTTCATTGGCATGACCCTGAGAGTGAGTGCATCCTTAAATCTTGCACTATAGGCACTTGAGTTGCTTTATCCTAGGCAGGCCCTCATAATGCCCTTATTTTAAAAGCGTTAATTAAAATGAAATGAACAAGAGTTCAGAAGACAATGCACATAGTAGTACTCTTTCTTTATGTGGGCATCTTGTTGATAGGATACAAAACTTATCACACACTCAAACAGAACCATAGCATTGCAGAGCCAGAAGTTAATCCATGGGTCATCTGGTCTACCACATTCAAAGCAGAAATCCACTCTAGCTTAAACACATGGACAACTCTTGCCCTGCTCTCTGCGTTTCATTCAGCCAATTATCTTCCTTATCATTGTCATTCTTCTTCATTAGCTATTGAGGGCAGGAAATTATGTACAAAAATCCAGAGATTTCTAAACTTTTCCAGAGCAGAGATGGGCTCCCAAGCTTCACCAAAAGAGACTGTGTTTTCACCAAGCACCACAAAGCACCAAGGCTGAAGCTGGAATGGCACTTCTCCAATACCCTTACCAAAAATAACTTGAGCTTTGGCCTCGCTGCCTGCTGCTCACAGTGGGAGTGTCACAGAAACATATGCAGCCTTTCCTCTGGAAGGTGAGACGGTGCTCATGAAAATGACTTGGCTATTGCCAACAAGAGAGGTTGTTTGTTCTACAGCCTGTTTCCCCTCTATCAGTCCTCAGCCAGCTAAAGAAGAATGACTTGGAAGATGACATCAAATCAGGTAGGAGAACCTGGAAACAGTTCTGCTTCAGTTATTCATTGCTTCATTCCTTCCTTTCTGCATTCAGCAAATATGTATTGGGTATCTATAAACTTTGGCACACTCAAACATACACACACACCTACACGGATAAAACAAAGTTTCGGTCCCTATGGAGCTTATATCTCAGAAAAAAACAAACAAGTAAATAATGTAAATGGCTATAGAGGTGGTGAAAATGAGTCAGCAGTGTCCTTTGTAAGGAGTAACAAAGAATTCTACTTCAGATAAGAGAGAGCCAGGGAAGGCTTCTCTGAGGAGGTGATATATAAGTTAAGATAGGAAAGAGGAGAAGAAGCCGTGGAAAATGTCAGGGGACGTGCATTCCAGCTGGAGAGAAGTGTGCTTGAAAAGGCCAGCTTGCAGGAAAAAGCATGGAAAGTTCAAGGGGCTGTGGGAATGGTCCTATGGCTTAAGCTCAGAGAAGGAGGGAGTGATGGGAAATGTAGTCCTAGAACCAGATAGGAAGGGGCAATGCATTTCTGGTCTTTGCAGGCCACAGCAAGGGATTGAATTTTGTTTAAAAGATAGAAATCATGAAGTGACATCTGATTTATGTTTTTTTTAAGTATTAGCCTGTCTGATGAATAAAAATGAATTAGAAGGGATTGGACTGGAAATGGTGAGATCATATAAAAACCTACATCTAAAAGTCATTACTCAAATATCTTTAGAAAAAGAGAAATAGAACTGCTGATGAGAACGTGAATTTATATCCATTGACATGACTGTTTTGGAGCACAAGTAACAATATTTATTTAAAAAAAAAACTTTAATAATTGCCTATCCTTGGTCTTCAACAATATCATTTCTGGAAATGTATCCAAAGGCACACATATTTAGTTCTAAGAATGTCCACTGCAGTGTTGTTTAGGATAAACAAATGAGAAAGTTTTGTTTGTCGTAGGTTTTGCTTTGGAGTTGTCCTAGGTTTGCTGTAGGTAGCAGGTGGATGAACGTTTTGCTCTTTCTGTCAAGGAGCTTTTGTGAATCCGTTAGAGATGGACCTGCTAGATGGTCCAACTGCAATTCCTTTGTCAGTATGGCTACTCTTTTACCTCCTCCACCTCCCAAATCCCAGTGCCCCAGATGGATGTTGAATTCTGTTTGCACTTTTTGTGGTTCTCTTGGTGGCATCTATTCTATTATAACCTCTAGTGATTCCCTCTGTATGTTTAACCAGCCAGAGGAGAAGCTCACTCACTGCTGCCCTTGTACATGAATGGTCAGCTCAGTTCTATGGCAGCCATCACTCTTTGCTCTGCCATAGTCAGGGCAGCTAGCCAATCCACAGCCTCCACCTGTAGACTCCTAAGGGATGAGTCTGGCACTTGTCCCTGTGTCCTTAACACTTGAGGGGATGCACATCTGGCCTTCTGAGTGATTCTCTTGAAAACAGCTCAATTTCTTTAAGATAAAGGGCAAGCTCCCCTATCTGTCCCTGTGGGAAAGAGAAGACCAGCTCTCTGCCAAGAAATCTTCCCTCTTTAATCTCTTTACCCACAATGTCTTATTTAGGCTGGAGGTACATGATCAACTTATGCAGACAAAACAGTTTTGAACTACTATTTTTGGCAATTTCTGCACAGATGGTCCTGCACCTTGCTTTAGAATGTTTTCTAAATGTTTTTGCCCCCTGGGCCTTTAAGACTCTACTGAAATGAAATCAACAGGAAGAGTCACATTTACCATTCTGTTACAAATCCAAATCACGGCCATTAAAACGAGTGGAAAGTATTTCACTTATTTGATCATTCAGCAGATATTACTTGAGCTACAATTTTAGCCAGGCATGCTGGCTACCTAGGTGTCAGTAGAGTAGAGAGAAGGAGACCACACTCTCTGCCTTCATGGAGCTGGCTATGGACTGGGAGTGAGAGATATTATAAAAATAGATAAGGGTAAAATTATACACGAAGGAAAATTACAGGATATCATGTAATTGCAGAACAAGAAGACAGGACCTGACCCCTTTGGAAAGTGAGGAATGGAGCAGTTAGGGAGCTGAGATGAAAAGGAAGAGGTGCTGTTATCTAGGCAAACATAGAGAAGGTGATGGGACACCGTAAACAATGGAATGACATATGGTAGAGCAAGGCCAGGCTGACTGGAACTGGGAGAATAGCAAGATTCCTATGTTATAAATTATCTATACAATATGATGCCATTTTTAAATAGTATACTTTTTATGTAGAAAAAAATCTGAATATGTTGACATTAAATATTAGCAGCAGTTTTTAATTATTGGCAGGAGTAGTGGAGATTTTCATTTTCTCCTGTGTGATTTCTTAAAAATAAGTTCCAAATGCAATTTCTAAGAGCCAGAATGACTGTTTCTTTCTGCACAAGTGGGTCTCACATCTTAAGTTTTACGGCTAAGGACACAAAAACAACAAATCCTTCTAGTCAACTTGATGGGGACACCATAAAGACTCTTCTGATCGTTAAACTCTCCCAGATACTTTCTGAGTTTCTTTTCTAGTGAAAAGAGCCCTCCTCTCTGTAGGCCGCTGGAAAACTGATAAAAAAAAAAAAAAAATCTAGGCCAACACACAAGAAAAAGACCAAAGAGAAGTAACTGGATAACATAGGTATTTGGTATTTCTGAGACCCTTTTTCAAAATGAAGAGTGCATCCAGTGGTTGTTGCAGGAAGATTAGAAGTCAATATTCCAGAGGACTCCTCAGGGCTGTTCTCCTGGTTCACAGAATGACTTTGGGCAAGCCATTAATTTCTCCCTGCTTCATAACCTGATCTGGAAAACAGAGATAAATGGGACCAGCCTTATTGGTACGGTCTGTTGAGGTCCCTGGATAAAATGTGTGAAGAGGGCAAAGTCTTATGTTCAAAGTGCTCTGCCAATGTTAATTAATCCTCACAGCACCCTCAAGCCCTGTAATATTATCCACATTTCACAGCTCCGGGACCCGAAGCAGAAAGACTAAATGACTTGTCCAAAGACAGAAGAAGACTGCTTCAGTTTGGGGATTAGTATTCAGCAATATTGCTGTCTCCAGAATACACATTTTAACTGCACTTATAAAATACCATTTAATTGCATCTGGAATTTTTTCATTTTGAAAACGTAGTTTCTGTGGCGTTGAATTATATGCAGGTAAAAAGCCAGACACATTTACAATGTAATGTGACAGACCCATTTGTAATTTTAGGGACTCCTTTCCTAGACCGGTGACTATAATTAGCTAAACATGTCAATTCCACTCTTATTTCATTGGCCAGAACTTAGTCACATGACCTCATCTTCAGAGAGGCGGAAAAATGTAGGCTTTATGCTATATAGCTGTGTTTGGAATTCTACTGCAAAAGGAGAAAGACTGCAGTAGACTTTCTTTTCCCCACACTTTCTGTGTGGGGAATGGATCTGAGAGAAACTGACGAGAAGATGTAGTGACCAGTTAGGAAGCTACTGGGGGACAACCAGCAGCCCTAACCAAAATGCCCCGATCTTAACATGGCTAAAAACAAATTCACAATCCTCCCAACATGATTGCCAGTATTGCCAATTCTATCACTTTACTTTTTTAGCTGAAAATAGCATGAAGCTCAGCCACCAGAATCTCAGATCAAAGGCATTTATTGCCGCCTTTTATTGAATTTAATGCCAACAATTTTAAGATGTACCTCCATTTTATCTATTAGTAAGAAAAAAACACCACTAAGTTCCCTTTTCATATCAATGAGCAATTATACTTTTTGAACAAGCTTTATTGAGATATAATTGACATACAACAGTCTGCACATACATAAAGTGTAAAATTTTATAAGTTTTGCCATATATGTACATATATATGTATATATATATATATATGTGTGTGTATATATATATATATACACCTGTGAAATCACCACCATAATCAAGGTAATAAACATATCCCTCACTCTTCTAAAGTTTTCTTATGCCGCTTTTTAATCTCTTTCTCCATCTCACCAGATTCCAGTCCCCAAGCAACCACCAATCTGCTTTGTCACTATAAATCATTTTTGCATATTTTAGATTGTTATAGAAATAGAATTATACATATGTATTCTGTTTTATCTGGCTCCTTTCAATCAGCATTATTATTTTGAGATGCATTCACATTGTTAAGTGTACCAAATAGCTCATTGTTGTTGTTGTTGTTGAGTAGTATTCTATTTTACAAATACACCACAATTTGTTCATTCTTCTACATACTAACGACCTTTTAGGTTGTTTCCAATTTTTTTTTTTTTTTTTCATATGGAGTCTTGCTCTGTTGCCCAGGCTGGATTACACTGGTGCAATTTCAGCTCACTGCAATCTCCACCTCCTGGGTTCAAGCGATGCTCCTGCCTCAGCCTCTGAAGTAGCTGAGATTACAAGCGCACACCACCACACCTGGATAATTTTTGTATTTTTAGTAAAGACGAGGTTTCACCGTCTTGGCCAGACTGGTCTCCAACTCCTGACCTCAAGTGATCACACCCACCTCAGCCTCTCAAAGTGTTGGATTACAGGCATGAGCCACCATTCCCTGCCTTGTTTATTTCCTTGAATGAAATAAATTGAAATGATCAGACTATAATGAAGTAATCACAGAATCTTCTTCTGAAAGTAGTTGATTGATATATATCATCAGAACAGTTAGGGAGATTTTTTTTTCAACATTTTATTATGAATATTTTCTTTTTCTTTCTTTTTTTTTTTTTTNTTTTTTCAGATGGAGTCTCACCCTGTCACCTGGGCTGGAGTGCAGTGGCGCAATCTCAGCTCACTGCAATTTCCACCTCCTGGGTTCAAGAGATTCTCCTGACTCAGCCTTCCAGGTATCTGGGATTACAGGCACCTGCCAGTATGCCCAGGTAATTTTTTGTACTTTTAGTAGAGACAGGGCTTTACCATGTTGGCCAAGCTGGTCTTGAACTCCTGACCTCATGATTTGCCCGCCTCACGTTCCCAAAGTGCTGGAATTACAGGCATGAGCTACCGTGCCCAGCCAGGTTGTTTCCAGTTTTAGGCTATTGTAAATAAAGGTGCTGTGAGCATTCATGTACTAGTGTTTGTACAGATGCAAGCTTTCTCTTCTCGTAGGCAAACACCTCCATGTGGAATGACTGGGTCACATGGTAGGTGGTGCCTTTCAAGGCACTTGTCCATTATTTTCAGATGCATCCATGACATATCAATGATGAAATTAAATGAATCAGTAACAAAAAGATATGTGGAAAATCCTCAAACCAAATAATATACTTTTAGTAACTTATGGGTCAAAGAAGAATTCAAAATAAAAAATACACTTTATGTATGTGCAGATTATTGTATGTCAATTATACCCCAATGAAACTTGTCCAAAAAGCATAATTGTTCATTGATATGAAAAGGTAAGTTAGTGGTATTTTTTCCTTACTAGTGGATAAAATGGAGGCACATCTTCAAATTGTACTTAGAACGAATGTATTGGCATAAATTGGTTCTAGACGCTATCTTATTATCCTTTCATATCTGCAGAATGATTACAGCTGTCTCATTCTTGATATTGGTAATTTGGTTCTTCTCTCTGTTTTCTCTGAGCTGCCTGCCTAGAGGTTTATCAATTTTATCTTCTCCAAGAACCATCTTTTGGTTCCATAGATTTACTCTTTTTCCTATTTTGGTGATTTTCACTCTGATTTTTATTTCCTTTCTTCTGCTTGCTTTTTGTGTAATTTGCTCTTTTTTGCAGCTTCTTAACATAGAAGTAGAGGTCACTGGAGACTTCTCTTCTAATACTGGCACATAGTGCTAAAACGTTTTCACTAATTACTGCTTTAGTGGTAGCCAACAAATTTTCATATATTGTATTTCCATATATTAAGTGCAAAATATTTTCTATTTTTTATTTTGAATTCTTCTTTGACCCATAAGTTACTAAAAGTATATTATTTGGTTTGAGGATTTTCCACATACATTTCTGTTGTCAATTCATTTAATTTCATCATTGTCAAAGAAGATGCTTTGTATATTTGAGTTCCTTATTGAGACTTTCTTATGATCCAGAATATTATCACTCTGATAAGTATTCTATATGGGTTTGAAAGAAATGTATATTCTACTGTAATTGGGGGTAGGGTTCTATAAATATCAGATAAAGTTGGTGATTTTCTGTCTACTTGCTCTATCAATTATTGAGAGAGGCTTGTTGAACTTGCTGATTGTAAGTGTACAATTGTCTGTTTCTTCTTGCCATTTTTGCTTCATGTGTTTTGAAGTGCTATTATGAGGTACATAAACATTCAGAATTATATGTCCTCCTGATGGTCTTCTTTATTACTATTCTGCTAATATTCTCTGGTCTGAAATATTTATTGAATATTAACATAGTCGCCTCATCTTCTTTTAACTAGAGTTAGCCTGTATATCCTTGTCCATATCCTTTCATGTATTTGTATCTTTTTATTAAAGTGGCTTTGTGGTTGATTTTTGCAGGCATCATATAGTTGAGTCTTCCATTTTTATACTATCTGACAATCTCTTTCTTTTGAGACACTTAGACTATAATAATTTAATGTAATTATTGATATGTTTAACTATAAGTCTACCATGTTGCTATTTGTTTTCTGTTTGTTCCATCTATTCTTCTTTCTCCCTTTTTTTGAGGGGGGTGGGTTAGAGAAACGTTGCATTTAACGATAAAGTTTAGCACACCCCAGCACCAATGGCATGAAGTCACAGCAGCAGGGACAGGCAGGTGACCCCCACGGAGCCTCACATGGCAAAGAGGATGAGGAAGGCAACCGTCAAACAGAAGAACCCCATGGCCTCAGACAGGGCAAAGCCCAGAATGGCATAGCAGAAGAGCTATTCAAGTTGAGATTTGGGTGGGGACACAGCCAAACCATATCAGTGATGTGTCTCTGAATGAGATCAACATTTAAATAGTGTTGCTTGCCCTCCTTAATATGAGTGGGCCTCATCTAGTCAGTGGAAGGCTTGAATGGAACAAAAAGCCTGGGTGAGAGGGAACTTCTCCTGCCTTCCTGCTGAGCCAGGACACTGGCTTTTTTTTTTTTCCCTGCCTTCAGACTCTTCCTGGTTTGCAAGCCTGCTGGAGCTACACTGTCAGCTCTCCTGGAGCTCCAGCTTGCCAACTGCAGTGTTTGGGTCTTGTCATTGCCTGTAAACATATGAGCCAATTCCTTCCTAGAAATATAAACATAGAAATATATATCCTACTGGCTTTGTTCCTCTGGGGAATCCTGATTAATGCATCCCCTGCCTTCACAGGTGTTTTCTCCAAATAGGTCCCTCACATGTTGAGTCCCATCTCAGCTTTTCCTTCTCACAAGACCCAAACTGCTGCCAGGACATTTTAAAATGCTATTTCCTATGCATGCAAAACGCTTTCCACTCTTCCCCCTCAAACCCCTATTTGCCTTTCACATCCCAGACCTGTAATCTTTTCGTTATGGATGATCTTTCCAACCTCCTGACAAGATCAACATTTTCAACTCAATGCTGCCGTATCACTATGCACTTCTTTACAGCCCTTAGCACAAGTGCGATTCCACAACGATTTAAGTGACTTTGTAATGAATGACTCTTTCTCATTAAACTCTACATCATGTTTCTTACTGTTTGTTTATTGTTTTTGTTGTGTTTTTAGCTAACCATTTTATGCCTATGCCCTGAGTTCCTGGCACATAAGGTGCTCAATAAATATTTAGTGAGTCAATAAATATTATTTTGTGCATGGGTCTTTGCTTTAGAATAAATTTTAGGATATGGAGTTTTGGGGTCAAAAGGCAAGAGAAAATCTTTTATTTAATGTTTTCTTCATGGCACAATCTTTCTTCCTTGGTTTTAATTTTCTAATGTTTTAGATAAAATTTACATACAATAAAATGCAAAACAATTATATCTGCAATGGACAAGTTGTGACAAGCATATACCCATGTAGCCAACACCTCAATCAATATGTAGAATCTTTTCATGAACTCAAAAATTTTCCCCATGCACATTTCTAGTCATCATCCCTCTCATCCCAGGAGCAAACTGCTGTTTTAATTTCTACCACTACCGACTGTCCATTCCAGAACTTCATAGAACTGAAATCAATATAAATGAAATGCAGTATAAATGAACAGTAGTTACTCTCTTTTTTGCTTATTTTTATCAGCATAATGTTTTTGAGAATCATCTATGTTATTTTGTATATTAATTATCTAATTCTCTGTGATTGTTCTCCAGTGTTCCATTGTATGTAGACACCATAATTGTTTATACACTCTCCCATTGATGGCATTTGATCATTTCCAGTTTTTAGCCACTAAGAATAAAACTTCTGTGAAAATTTTTAGGCAATCCTTTGTATGAATGCTTTTTCATTTCTCTTGAGTAAATTCCTAGGGAAAGAATTGCTGGGTCATAAGGTTTATGTTTAACTTGTATGAAACTGTCAAACAGCTTTTCAAAGTGGTTAGCAATTACAAGAGGTTCAGTTACTCATATCCTTACTAGCATTTGGTATTTTCAGTCATTTAAAATTGTATCCATTCTAATAGCAGTAAAATATACTTCATCCTGGTTTTAATATTTATTTCTCTGATGCTTAAGTATATAAAGCACATTTTTATGTGCTTATCATGTAACAGCTCAATGAGTTATTCTTGCTACTGCCCGGATATAACCAATTTATCAAGACAGGGGAACTGCAATAGAGAAATAACTAGATTATTGACATTGAGGCAGAGCTACCTGAATGGGAGACTGGAGTTTTATTACTCAAATCAGTCCCCCTGAAAATTTGAAGACTGGGATTTTTTTAAGGATAATTTGGTGGGTGGATGCCAGGGAGAGGGGAGTGCTGATTGTTGGGTTGGAGATGAAATTTTAAGGGAAATAGGTTCTTCTTGCTGTCTTCTGTGCCTGGGTGGGATCACAGAACTGGTTGAGCCAGATTACCAGTCTGGGTGATGCCAGTTGGTACATCATAATGTGGGGTCTGAAAAAAATATCCTGAGTACCAATTTTTGGTTTTACAATAGTGATGTTATCCCTAGGAGAAATTGGAAAGGTCTACAATCTTGTGGCCTGCAGCTGCATGACTCCTAACCCATAATTTCTAATCCTGTGACTAATGTCCCCAGGCCAGAAGGGGGTTTGTTTGGGGAAAGGCTGTTATCATCTTTGTTTCAAAGTTAAACTATAGACTAAGTTCGTCCCAAACTTAGCTTAGCTTATGCTCAAGAACAAACAAGGGTAGCGTGGAGATTGAAAGCAAGGTCAGATCTCTTTCACTGCTATAATTTTCTCACTGTTACAATTTTGGCAAAGGCAGTTTTGGTCAGACATTCCAAACCACAATCTCTCCATGAAGACAGAGACCACGCTGACCTGCGGAATGTTTCAAAAAGTTTGCACTCAGTAGTTGTGTTTAGTGCATGATGTTATTACAATTTTCTAATTTTGGAAGATATCTGTTGTCCTAGCTACTTTAGAGGCTGAGGTAAAAGAATTGCTTGAACCTGGGAAGTTGAGTCTGGCAGTGAGCTATAATCACAGAATCGCACCCAGCTTGGGCAACAGAGTGAGACCCTGTCTCAAAAAATATATAAAAGGAAGACCTCAGAATTAACAAATATCAATGTTTTGCCATATTTATTTCAGATTATTTTTCATTTAAATAAAACCTAACAAATAAAGTTAAAATCACCCCATATTTCTCCCCAGTCCATTTCTTGCCTTCTCAAGTAGAAACTGTGATGATGACTTCATGGGTATCTTTTCAATCCAATATATGAATGAAAATATATGGTGAATTATTTATGGATTTAAAAAATCACATATTTCTATACTTATTTGACTACCACCTACCTTTTTCCCCTCCATTCTGTGGAGACCTGCACAGATTGACTATAGGGAGATCTGGTTCATTAAACTGCTGAATTATAGTTCATTTTGTGACAATAACATGTTTTATTTCTGCTTCTTAATTGATAGACTTTTAAATTACTTCCATTTTATCCCTATTACAAGCAATAGGCCTTAAATTGTTATGCCTAAAATATGGAATAAGATCATCACTGCAATAATATCTTTCTAAAAAATATCTAAAACCACTGGCAGTCATTGACACTCAGTATCAGAATTCTTAAAAATACAGGTGCTCATGGGCTTTTCTAAATGAAACCAAATACTCAATAGACCTTCTAAGACACTAGTGCAATAAAAGAGTCTATTTTGCAGAAATTCTACAGGGAGAATAAAAACTAAGCTAATATATTATAAATATTTCTTTGGTTTCTCCTGTAAGCTTCACATTTTAACTCTCACATCAGCCTATTTAAATAACTGCAAACATATAACTATGACCAAATGAAGAAAGAACGTGTAGGACTAGTATTTTGATGGAATGAAAGCTAACATTCGGCCTTCCTTTTGGAGTGGCCTCAACAAGATCATATTCCATTTGCACACAGAGAGAAATCCACACTCCTCTCATGGCCTACAAGGGCACATAAGCCTGGGTCTTTATCCACCTTCCACCTCCCTGACATCATATCCTTCCTCTTGCCCCTGGTATTACCTTTCTTTCCATTCCTGAAATACACCAAACTCACTCCCGCTTCAGCATCTTAGCATTTGCTTTTCCCCTCTTTTGCATATTCTTCTTGCATGTTTTCACATGGCTGCCTCCTTTTCATTTGGATCTCAGCTTGCATCATCTCAGAGAAGCCTTTCTAGACCTCTGAATCCAAATTAGCACCCTCCCTCCAACCAAGTCACTCACCTTTATAAAACTTTTATTTTTTTCAAAACATTTATCATGAATTGAAATTATCTTGTTTAATGATATATTAATATGTCTCCTGTCTGTTCTCCACCTGCCCATTAGACCAAGCATGAGCAGGGACCTTTCCAACTTGTTCACTGGAGAGCCTCAGTTCCTAGGACTACCCCTGGCATTGCTGAATGAATGCATGGATGGATGGATGAATAAATGAATGGAATTAAAGCAATACAGACAGTTCTTGGAGTCTATTATTTGATAGTCTATGTGCCCTGAGATGTTGAATGAATAATAGAAACCTAAAATAATACCTATATCATTATCATCTCACTACTTTTGGTTTTTTTTGAGATGGAGTTCCGCTCTTATCACCCAGGCTGGAATATAGTGGCGTGATCTCAATTCACTGCAACCTCCACCTCCCAGGTTCAAACAATTCTCCTGCCTCAGCCTCCTGAGTAGCTGGAATTACAGGCATGTGCCACCTCTCCCAGATAATTTTTGCATTTTTAGTAGAAATGGGGTTTCACCATGTTGGCCAGGCTGGTCTCAAACTCCTGACTTCAAATGATCCACCCACCTTGGCCTCCCAAAGTTCTGGGATTCCAGGCATGACCCACCATGCCTGGCTCTCATCTCACTTCTGTCTTCCTCCAGCACAAGCCGTTTATGTGAATAAAGGTTCTTCCTCATTGCATTGCTTTACACTTATGTAGTTAAATGCCAGTGTCAGTGTTCAAGATAGACCTATTTCCAAAAGGCATGTATACTGGATGAAGAAATAAATCCAAACAAATAAGCAAAAACAACCAGCAACTACGGTTTGGGGAGTCAAACATTTTGTTGGAATTCCTGCGCCACCACTTCCTGTGTTCTACTGGAAGAATCAGTGGTTCTACTGGGGGCAATTTTGCCACTCAGGTGACAGTCATTGGGAGATATTGTGGTTGTCATTACTATGGAGAGAGGGGAACTACTTGCATCTAGTGGATAGAGGCGAGTGATAAAATAAAAACTTCAGCCAAATTAAATTTAAAGTTTAATTGAGCAATGAAGATTTGCAAATTGGGCAGCCTCCCAAGCTAGAGTTTGCTCAAAGACTGCAGTGCAGCCATGTAACAGATTCATGGACACAAAAAGGACAGTGATGGGCAGAAAATGGAAGTGACGTAACCAATCCAGAAACAAGTGGATGGGTTACAGGTTGGTGTTTTTGCCTTATCTGAACACAGTTCGAACAGTTGGCTACATCTTATTGGCCAAAACTTGGTGACTGGCACAAGCTAGTCTATGTCTGTTTATATCTGCACTTGTACTAGTTCACGGTGTACAGAAAAACCTTCAGGCATCACTTAAAATATGTAAGGAGGCAGCTTTAGGCTAAACTTGATTTAACACCAGAGATGCTACTAAACATCCAGTGATGTACAGGGCAGCCCCAGCAAAGAATTATCTGGCACCAAATGTCAATAGAGCTGGGGTTGGGAAATCCTGCTCTAAACAAATTACTACCTTCTCATCTGTAAAAGGTGAACAGATATTGTTAGTCATGTAAGATTAATGTGGAGATTAGTAAAAATGTGCTTAAGGCACCAAGACCTGGACCTTGAGCATGAAAAGTCTGCAAATAAACATTGCTTTTGTTATGAGCATTGCATATGATACAGATAATCACTTTTGTATCTCACTGGCATGTGGCTGCTTCTAGGGAAGGAGTGTTTCTTTCTTTACCCTTGAATTTTCAGTCCCTGAAGAGGGCCTGGCACTTAACAGATGTTTAATAAACGTTGCCTGAATTAACTTAAATATTTGTTGTTTCAAACACCTTATACTTTCCTCTCATTTTATTTCCCTCTCTAAAAGTTAGTTTGACCACTATATGCTCAAATTTCTTAATTTTTATTATTATCAATCTTGATGACCTCTTAAAGACTGAATTATGAGACATGGAAAATAATGATCTATCTCTGTGATCATCTTCTACCTTCTTCTCTGTGGCTTTCTAGATGCAGCACACTGACTTTCTTGCTATGTCCTCACCAGCCAAACTGGATCATTGCAATCCCGCTAGCCAGATGTTCTCCACTGGAGAGCAACATAAGATTTTAATGTTCATTTCTCTGGAGACCATAGGGGTTGAGCATTGTCATTTATATACTTTCTAATCATGTTTTATACTCCATGGGAATGTCTTTTTCCCCTTTTTCTATTTATTTATTTTTTGTTATTTATAGAAATATTTCATTAATATGCTATACATGAAATTTTTTATCACTTGTGTTACAAAAATCAGCCAGGCACGGGTCACTCATGCTTGTAATCCCAGCACTTTGGGAGGCCGAGGCAGGTGGATCACTTGAGTCCAGGAGTTTGAGACCAGCCTGGGCAGCATGCTGAAACCCCATCTCTACTAAAAATACAAAAATTAGCATAGCATGGTGGCAGGCGCCTTTGGTCCCAGTTACCTGGGAGGCTGGGGCAGGAGAATTGCTTGAACCTGGGAGGTGGAGGTTGCAGTGAGCAGAGATCAGGTCACTTCACTCCAGCCTGGGTGCCACAGCAAGACTCTGTCTCAAAAAAAAAAAAAAAAAAAGTGTTACGAAAATCTTTTCTCTTTTTCTTCGTGATGTCTTTCAATGAACAGGCTTTAATTTTTATTGAAATTAAACTTACCAATCATTTCTTTCATAGTCATTTTTGAGCCTTGTTTAATACATTCTTTAGCATTCTAAAAAAAATAGTATCCAGTATTCTTCTTCCATAATTAAAGATTTTCTTTCATATGTAAGTGTTTAATTCATTGGAAATCGTTGTTTCATTGGGAAAGAGAGGTGCCATGGAAGATTGAAATCCAATTTTATTTATTTCCATGTGGAAACCGCTGGTAGCAGCAACCTTTCCATGTTTATCTACAATGTCTCATTGGTCATAGATCAAGTTTCCACACACAGATCTGTTTGGGGACATTCAGTTTTATTCCCTCTTACTTTGTGACCATGCTTTCTATGGTTAAAGCAAACTAAATATGGCCTAAGAAGGACTCTGTACTTCTATATGTGAGTCGTTGTGGATGAACTGCAACCCACCTTCATAGGTAGACAAGATTGAAAACCTAACTGAGGAGTAGGTGCCTGTAATAGCGGCTGAGGCCTGGCCATTGCCAGCAGCCATGCTTCAGCTACCCTACACTGCGGAGCGTTCAAACTGTGTTCAAATGAGGCAAATAAATAAGGAAATACATAAATAAACTGTAACCAATCCAGTTGTTTCAGTATCTCACTTCTAATTTCTGTATGCCACTTTTTTTTTTTTCCTTAATTTTGTCTGTAAATCTTCTTCCAACATGTGGCTGCCCTGGAGTCTCTCTGAATCTGCTGTGATTCTGGGGGCTGCCCAGTTTGTGAGGCATTCATTGCACCATTAAACTCCTTTAAATTTAATTCAGTTGAAGTTTTTCTTTTCACACTGTGGTAGGAGCTAAGAGAAAACTTCCCCTTTACCCTCTGACAGTCTGCTGAAAAATCAACTCACTAAAGGCAGATTAATAGGTGAAAAGGTATACATATGTATTAATGTGCACACAGGCGAGAACCACAGAGTGAATACCCAAACTTTCGCATGGGGTGCAGAAACGTATAAACCATCTTGAGATTATAGAAAGAATCAGGGCCCAGAGCATGGCCGAAAACAGGTTATGCTGGTTGATTAGTCTGTTTTCACACTCCTGATAAAGGCATACCCAAGACTGGGTAATTTATTTAAAAAAAAAAAAGAGGTTTAATAGACTCACAGTTCCACATGGCTGGGGAGGCCTCATGATCATGGCAGAGGTGAAAGGCCTGTCCTACATGGTGGTAAACAAGAGAGAATGAGAACCAAGCAAAAGGGATTTCCCCTTATTAAAACCATGATCCCATGAGACTTATTCACTACCAAAAGAACAGTATGGGGGAAACCATCCCCTATAATAAAATTAACTCCCACCAGGTCCCTCCCCCAACATGTGGGAACTATGGGAGCTACAATTCAAGATGAGATTTGTGTGGGGACACAGCCAAACCATATCAGCTGGTAACCAGATTAGAGTGGCAAGACAGGTCATGGGAGGCAAAGAAGAGGAGCCTTGGCTAGCAAAGGCTGTCCTGTTGTATAAATGGAACCAAACAGGTAGCAACCCTCAGAATAGAGGGTAACTGTTTCTTCTTTAAAGGTGTCAGACTCTCAGTTAATCTTCCCTAGATCAGGACAAGGGAAGGGCTGGCTGCCTCAATGCACATTCTCCACAGATGCAAATCTCCCCAGCAGAAAACAGCTTTGCAGGTTGCTTCTGTGTGCTGGCCCCCTGAACACCCATCTCAAAATATATACATTTTAAAGTTAAGTATTTTGATTTCCTTCAGTATCGTTTTTCCTCCTTCATTCTAGTCTTCTCCTCACTGTTTGTTTGCTTGTGTATGTAGGCTCTCTTCCTTTTTCTATACCTTAAATGCTGGCATGCTTTGGGGTTTGGTGAAAGTGCTCTTAAATTTTCTCATTCCACACACATTCTCTAGGATTCCATTGCCTTGTATAGGCATGGGCTTCCCAAATACATTTCTGAACTGTGATTTCTGCCAAAGATAAACAAAGCTGAAGACTAAAGCAATAAGGACACATTTTAATAAGTAATAGATGATTGCAATCAGAAAGAGGGTCCAGTGTGGACTGAACTCAACTTTGATTTGTGTGGAGCTGACTGGACATTTTAAAGGGAGAATGGAGAGTAGAGACGGGAGGTGGGGGTGGCTACGGCAGGGTCAGGGAAGTGAAAATGACAGCAAGTTGAGTGTAAATGCAATTTGGCCAGCTGAGTCTGTTAGCTGCCAATTGAGGAAGTTAAGATTCTGTCCTCCCACAAAGCTCGGGAGGCAGAGGCCCCATCCATCCTGATGACTACATTTTCAAAGGAATGGCTTTCAGGTCTTAGAAAAAGACACTCCTAAACTGAAGAGATACACATACATCTCAATGGGATGGAGAACGGATTCACGGTTTTAAGTCCTTTAAGAAACTGCTCGTCAGGTGCCTATGTCAGGTGTTAGGTAGGACAGATGATAAATGTTTCTGGTGGCTTGGAGGCTTCCTAGGCAGGCACTTTAAGAAGGTGTCAGGTCATGGTTGGTGTACCACCTTGAGCTGTTAGGAAGGATGCTAGTGTTGGTTTAGGTCTTTTAAGAGGGCAGAAGGGTGGACGAGAGGGTTTGTGCTGAGAGTCGGCAGTTTTTACAGGCCAAGTTTGAGGCCTGGTAGAGAAGAGGTCTCAGAGTGTCAGTGGTGGCAAATCCTGCAGGTCTGCGGCAACCTCACTTCTTGCCTCCTCAGAGGAAGGAATTCGACCAAGAGGCATAGGCAGAGTGAGAGACTGAGGCAAGTTTTAGAGCAAGAGTGAAAGCGTATTCAAATTTTCAGGGCAGGAATGAAAGAAAGTAAAGTATACTTGGAAGAGGCCCAAGCAGGTGACTTGAGAGAGAGTCAAGTGCACTGTTTGACCTTTTTTTTTTTTTTTTTTTTTTTT
>NW_016107414.1:4267974-4271520 GCF_001604975.1 Cebus imitator
TACCCAGGCTGGAGTGCAATGGCGCGATCTCGGCTCACCGCAACCTCCGCCTCCCGGGTTCAGGCAATTCTCCTGCCTCAGCCTCCTGAGTCACTGAGATTACAGGCACGCGCCACCATGCCCAGCTAATTTTTTGTATTTTTAGTAGAGACGGGGTTTCACCATGTTGACCAGGACAGTCTCGATCTCTTGACCTCGTGATCCACCGGCCTCGGCCTCCCAAAGTGCTGGGATTACAGGCTTGAGTGTTTGACCTTTAACGTGGGGTTTTATATATTGGCATACTTCTGGGGTCTTGAGTTACTTCTCCCCTTGGGGTAGGCTGTCCGAATGCCAGGGGCCTGTCAGAACCTGGGTGGGGGCCACATGCACAGTGTGTTTACTGAAACTGCACGTGTGCACTTGAGGCATTTGTCCCTTACCAGCTGAGCATTCCTATGTGCTTATAGACCACTTAGACTCTACCAATTTTGCCACTTAGTGTGCATGGTTGAGCCTATTTGCCCAACTCCTGAGATCTTATCAGGAAGCTAATCACCAGTTTCAGGTTTTCCTATCCACTGGGAGACTGCCTTTCCCTGGCTCTGGCTGTAAGCAATTATTATTTTAGAGAGACAGCTTAACAACTACCTAAAACCGTCACCTGACACACCTGGTTAGCAGGGAGGGGGCCTCACCTGCCCTGCTCATGTCTGCCTAACTATTTACTGTAACAAGAGGACCCTGGCTAGAGTTCGGTCAAAGAGTGAATCTTTGCCCTCTCTCTCTCTCTCTCTCACAGGTTCCACAACCGTATTTATGGTAATAGCAGCCCACCATGGTGAGTACATACTGTGTGCTGAGCAAGACCCAGGAGTCTGCCATGCACTTGCTCACCAAATCCTTCCAGCAGTCCCGGTGGCAGGCAGGCACCACCATTATCATTTGTGGTCACCAAGGAGAATGTCGTGGCACAGACAGGTTAATGTCTCACAGCCCTTGCGTGGAGAGAGAAGGCAGGTCACAACATGGAACCCTGTGGAGTGTACGCCCTGGACCAGAGAGCTCTGCCGATATTCTACAGCTCTGTCTCCATGCCCTTTTGCCCTCCCTAACTCCGCTCAGATGTTCCAATATAAATGACTGTTAATGAGGTTTTTCAGTGTCCTGAGAGGGATTGAGTATGCATTCTCACATATATATCCACATATGTGTTTGTGTGTTTAAAATAATATCCAGAAGTCTGCCTCCTTTCATTTATTTTTGGTAATATTCAACTTAGGGAATTTACAAATTTAAAAACCTTGTGACAAAAGAAAAAAATGAGAGCAACTCGAGTGAAAGATAGAGGGAAGCTTTCTGTACTATGTTTGCAAGTTTCTGCAAATCTGAATTTCCAAATAAAGTTTTTTTGTTTTAATTGGTTGTTCCTTTTAATTTCAACTTCTAAAAAACAATAGTATTGCATTTGTTGGTTTTTCAAAACCTACCTATCACTTCTAGGGAGCCTTGGAAGGATGACTGCTTTTATTTCCAAACTGAATTCAATACCTTAAAAGATTTTAAACTGTATTTATAAATGGAATATATTCAATTTCCTTCTTAAGTACAACTGTCTACCTTAGCATATAACATCTTCCCTAATACAAATAATTTGTATCTATTTAAAATGGGTAAATATGTGAGCCTAAATATTTCTTAAATATCTCAATGCTTAGTGCCATTCCAATTTAGTCAGAAGCCTAAATCAATTCTTCACATACCCTTTTGTGTATGTGTGTGGAGTTAAAAAATCCTTCACTCAAATGGACTAAATTCTTTAAATGTTACAAGTAGATTTTAAAAGCCTAAATATGTAACAAAATGATAATTCTGTAATTTCGATTCTACTATGCCTATCTATACCCTAAATCTATAATTCTAAATCTTCCTGGATTCCACAAAGCATACCCTGTAAGTACCAGCCCAGTTCACACAAGGCATGAGGCCTCATGCTTCAGAAGTTCCCGCCATCACCAATTACTAAAACAAAACAATGATTACTATTATTCCCATTAGTTTGACAGGTGGTCTGCTTCTCAGGCTAGAGGTTCCTAAGGCCCAGGGTGCTGGCTGATTCTTATCAGCAATGTTCCTGGCGTCAGTGGGCCCCATTTTAGTGTTTCCAAGTCACGGACCGCACAGAAGAGCCAAAGGGATGCTCTTCCAGGTTGCTCAGATCCCGTTCCTGGATTCCATTTACATTTAATGTCCTCATCCTTCTGTTGCATTTCAGAAGTCTGCACCTCCCACTCAGCTTGCAGTCTGATTGGAATTTGCATTTCTCTGATCCTTGTGTTGGGGCTCAGAACAGGATATCCCAAAATATGGCACCTTGGCATTCTGTGTATTTTAAGCTGAAGGAAATTGAGAAAGCTACAGAAGCAGGAAGGTCACTCTCTGACTTTCTCCCACTCTTCTCCCCCAAGGCCCTAAAAAGAATCCTCTGACCTACTTCTTCTGAAAGTAGAACAGAAGATCCTCACTCCAGAGAGGTCCTGACCTGTGCCAGGAAAGAAGGAATGGCACAGAGAGAGGCCAAGAGGAATCTCAACCATCAGGGCTTGCTAAATTCCCCGAGTTTATTACCATTAGATTCCACTCACTTTGGTCTAAACACATGTCTCCAAAACTGCCACTTTTCCTCCAAGTACAGTTTCCTTTGTTTCTTTGGATCTTCATTTCTGAAGGCTCTTGTATCATGTAAACTTCTGTTAAATAAATTTGTTCTGCTCGTCTCTTGTTTGTCTGTCTTTGGCTACAGGAGTGTCAGCCATGAACCTCACAGCAGATGAGGAAAGAGAATTCATTTTTGCCCCTGTGCTGGCGATCTGTAACCGTTTGCTATCTGGGTCTAAATACCAGTGTATTTGTCAGGAACCCTGAATTCTTGCACATGCTTTCTCCCCTTGAACCATACAACTCTCACTGATGTTCAGAACGGCATGCGTTTTAACTTTGCTTTCTCACATTTGATTTTGGAGGCCATCCTCTGATACCTTCTAAGCCTCCTCCAAACTTGCCTTTTCCTTTTCTCTCCAAATTTACTCAGCTATTCTCCACCCACCTCTTAAGTCATTCACTCAATAATTAACATCTCTTAGTGCTTTAGACCCAAACCACATTTCTTTTTTTTTTTTTTTTTTTTTTGGAGACAGGGTCTTGTTCCATTACCCAGGCTGGAGTGCAGTGGTGTAATCACGGCTCACTGAAGCTTGGCATCCCAAAGTGCTGGGATTACAGGTGTGAGACACTGTGCCAGGTTCAATGTGAGATTTTCAGTTCATAGATCTATTATTCATTTTTTTCTGTATTTTCTCACTCAAAATGCATTTTGTTCACTATTATAACATTTAATTAAATCCTACTATTAAATTACATCTCATATCTCTTGTGAGCACTCCTAGGTTTTCAATACTGCCATACTCCTCTGAAATTCTTCTTTTTTTAGACAGAGTCTTGCTCTGTCGACCAAGCTGAAGTACAACCTCCACTTCCTGGGTTCAAGCGATTCTTTTTTTTTTTTTT
>NW_016107414.1:4271681-4290794 GCF_001604975.1 Cebus imitator
CGGGGTTTCACCATGTTGACCAGGATGGTCTCGATCTCTTGACCTCGTGATCCACCCGCCTCGGCCTCCCAAAGTGCTGGGATTACAGGCTTGAGCCACCGCGCCCAGCCCAAGCGATTCTTATGTCTAGCCTCAGCATACTGAGTGGCTGGGACCACAGGCTCACACCACCATGCCCTGCTAATTTTTGTTTGTAGTAGAGATGGGGTTTCACCACGTTGGCCAGGCTGGTCTCGAACTCCTGGGCTCAAGCCATCTGCCCACCTTGGTCTACCAAAGTGCTGGGATTGATTATAGGTGTGAGCCACCATACCTGGCCTTGCAATTATTTACTTTGGTGCCTTCTTATCAATAGCCGGAGGATGTCTAATTTTTCTTCAGGAAACACGCCTTTATTTTTCGGACAGGAGAATAACCTCATGAGTTAAATGCAAATCAGATAAAGGCCATGTGAGATAAACAAAATTCAACTGAATATCATTATAAACATCAGTTGTATAGATTTAATAATATTATGTTAAAAAGTAATATCATAAAACTGACAAGTCTTTATCCTTGGGCAAAAATTATATTTATGTCTTCAAAATTCCATCAAATTCTTAAGTCTGAGTTAGCAACGGACAATGGAATATGCTTCAAGAGGTGGGAGGGGGAAAGCAAAATCAAATAAAGTGACCAACTTTCTTGAAAAACTAGAAAAGTTACAGAACCTAGTGAATAGACTTATGAATTAGTGAACATGTATAACTTAAATTTGAGAAAATAGACCAACTGGTGACATTCTGAAGTTATGGAAATGGGACAAGAAAACTATAAAACAGTGCTCAGTGAGTCTCAGCAGGGTAGCCAGTAAAAATCCAGGAAATCTTTTGCTAACTGTTCTGGATGAAATCTCTGGTCATGAATAAATTCAGTTAATTGGAATGGTAACTATTTCCCTTAAGTGGTAACACATCTCTTGCATTTTAAAATTAAGCATAAAAATTATGACTAACAAAACCATAATAATATTTTTCTGTAAATAGTAAATGTGGACATAACTGTATACATTTGAAATATTTCAAGAAATTTAAAAATTCTTATATTTTCAATGATCTCCATTCTAACTGACATGAGATGGTATCTCATTGTGGTTTTGATTTGTAATTCTCTAATGACCAGTGATGATGAGCTTTCCTTCATATGTTTATTGGCCACATAAATGTCTTCTTTTGAGAAGTGTCTTCTTTTGAGAAGTGTCTGTTCATATCACCAACTTTTTGATGGGGCTGTTTGTTTTTTTCTTGTAAATTTGTTTAAGTTCTTTGTAGATTCTGGATATTAGTCTTTTGTCAGATGGATAGATTGCAAAACATTGCTCCCATTCTGTAGGTTGCCTGTTCACTCTGATGATAGTTTCTTCTGCTGTGCAGAAATTCTTTGGTTTAAGTAGATCCCATTTATCAATTTTGGCTTTTGTTGCCATTGCTTTAGGAAACAACAGAAGCTGGAGAGGATGTGGAGAAATAGGAATGCTTTTTTTTACACTGTTGGTGGGAGTGTAAATTAGTTCAACTATTGTGGAAGACAGTGTGGCGATTCCTCAAGGATTTAGAACCAGGAATACCATTTGACCCTGCAATCTCATTACTGGGTATATACCCAAGGGATTATAAATCATTCTACTATAAGGACACGTACACGTGCATGTTTATTACAACACTGTTCACAATAGCAAAAACTTGGAATCAACCCAAGTGCCCATCAATGATAGGCTGGATAAAGAAAATGTGCACATATACACCATGGAATACTACGCAGCCATAAAAAAGGATGAATTCATGTCCTTTGCAGGGACATGGATGAAGCTTGAAACCATTATACTCAGCAAACTAACACAGGAACAGAAAACCAAACACCGCATGTTCTCACTCATAAGTGGGAGCTGAACATGAGAATACATGGACACAAGGAGGGGAACATCACAATCCAGGGCCTGTCAGGAGGTGGGGGTCTAGGGGAGAGATAGCATTAGGATAAATACCTAATAGAGATGACAGGTTGATGGGTGCAGCAAATCATCGTGGCACATGTATACCTATGTAACAAAGGTATACACAGTTTTTAAAAAAATCTCCAAGTTCTTTAAAAACATAAAAATATATATGTGTGTGTGTGTGTATATATATATATAATATTCTATTTTTATAACTTTAAACATTAGTCAATGAAAAAGACTTGGTAAAAATTCAAAGACTGTTTTTATTAAACCGGTCTTTTAAAATCATTAAAAACAGCAAATACATTAAATTTATTAAAAACGTTGAAAATGTTATTGCTGTGTAAGCTTGTAAAAGGAACCGAATACTGTCAAAGTTTCCTTGAAAGTGATTGTTAAAATCTGCTGAATTTATAAATAGAATAATAAATTTGTGAGCTACACTGAAAGGTTAAGAAAGAGCTAGTTTTACTTTTACATTTATAATCTTCATAAATTGAATACTAGTTTTTTAAAACCTTCTGAACAGTATTTTCTGTATGCACTAGCCATTTTTGAGTGTAACAAAAACCGCACATGAGTATATCCTTCTTTCATCAATCATTTATTTAGTCCTTAAATGTAGATTTATTAAATGCCTAATTCATGTAAAGGGCAGGACATTGGGAACAGGGCAGGAAATGAGGGAGGGTTACTAGCAATATCTTCACACAGACACACATTTTTGTATATTCTTACACATTTTAACTACAATTACGTAGGATAGCTGTCTCCCCACCCCCACCCCACCAACTGCCTGTTTGTTACTCTTTCTTTTTCATCAGATGGTGGTAATCATAGATTTTGTTTGGATCTGGCTAAGAGAGAGAGAGAAATTTAGGATACATTAATTTTGGTTTTAGTGGGATATATTTAGGTGAGTCATAGTTACTGATGTGTGTACTTTTTGCTAACTGTTCTAGTGTAGAAATTGCCTACTGAGAGATTCTCGGTGCCTACTAGGTTGACTATCCTGGCATCATGACATCATTAGAGTAATCATAGATTTTGTTTGGATCTGGCTAAGAGAGAGATAAATTTAGGATACATTAATTTTGGTTTTAGTGGGATATATTTAGGTGATTCATAGTTATTGATGTGTTCACTTTTTTGCTGACTGTTCTGATGTAGAAGTTGCCTGTCGAGAGATTCTCAGTGCCTACTAGTTGGCTATGCTGGCATCATGACATGAATATGCCAAGACTTCAGCCTTAAGCAGAAATTACATTTATGTATTTAAAATTCCATTAAATTCTTAAGTCTGAGTTAACAAGGGACAACGTAATATGCTTCGAGAAGTAGGAGAAAAAAGCAAAATTAAACCAAGTGACCAACTTGAGTGAGAGGACAGAAATTATATCAAAAATAGATGTGATCCTGACCCCAAAAGTATGTGGGACATGGAGGAGAAATGACATTTCAATGTTCACAGTCAGACGCCAGTGTATGGAAAACTCTGACACAAAGGTCTCTATTATTAACAATCCATAACATAGCAAAAGTGACAATAAATGTACCATACATTTTCATTTCTCTTTTGTTGAGAATTATGAGATACGGAATTTCAGAATCCTTAAACTTATAGTTTACCATCTACAAGGTATGCGTACCACTATATTAAATCTTATCTCAGCTTATTTGACACATCTTGTGCTGACGAAATCTCATGGACCCAGACAAAACAGCACACAAAACTGCCCTCAAAATAGAGATCATCAATCACAGTAGAAGAAAGACTGAATTTGCTTTCGATTCTCCCTCTAGAAAATATTATAAAATCATTGTCACATGAAGAAATGATTAAAAGGTATGCCCATAAGAAAGTAGGGGAAAGGTACTACAGAGGTGTGAGTCATTATTTAAAAAAAAAAAAAAAAAAAAGAATAACATGCTATGCTGTTAGACTTTGTAGCATGTGGTTTTTATCAACTTTAAAATAAATTGTAACTTTGTATTTATGATTTTTTATGATTTATGATTTATTTAATGATTTATTTTCTCATTCTAAGTAAATATTTTGCTCTGTACCTAATTCTGTATTCATTATTTTATATACTTTTCCATTTTAAGGACAGCTATAATTATTGTATCAGACAACAATGAACAGAATCTATCACTAGTAGTGGGCCAAACAACTAAAATTCTTGGGTTCATGGAACATGTTATTGCTATGGGAAAGTACCTGTCCATTACCTTTGAAGAAACAGTAATATGTTTAGACTTACAGTCAGGCTTTCTTTTCTTTTCTTTTTTTCTCCTAAATCTGTAGGCATCATTTCATTAAATTCTGGAGGTTAGTATTGCAGACGGCTGGTATAACAGGACAGAAAAGACAGCAGAACCAGGAGGAGAAGGAGGGCATCGCAAAATGAAAAAATTGGGTTTCCATGGAAGACTATGCATCATCTATAACATACCCTTTTGGGTTATCAGAGTTCAGCTCTATTTCTCTACTTTGAGCTATGTTACAGCTCTATAAGTAGCAGATAACCAGAAGATATGCAAAGTATGTCTTACCTGGTGGAAGTCCAAAACGTCTTCTCTCCCACCCTGTGGAGAAAACAGTTTTTGTCTTTGTCTGCAATTCATCTTGATATTCCTTTACTCTAGGTAAATTGTGTTATTTTGACTTTCCCTTTGAACCAGTTATAACATCAGCCTGGATCCTTGAGTAAAGTAAAATATTTAACACATCTTCATTTTTATATCTATATAAAAGCCGTGATTTCGTTTCTTCCTAAAAATGATCTTTTACCAATGGGAAGCTCTGTCTTAAGTCCCTGACTCCCAGAAGTCCCAGAAGGCATTGAATTTTATTTCTCTACAGATAATTTGATTTTTTTCCTCTAGACACTTAAATATTTTTTCTTTATCTTTGAAGATATGAAAGTCATCATAGATAAAAGTTATTAGTTTGTTGTGACATGTGAATTTTAAAATACAGTCTATGGCTAGGCATGGTGGCTTATATCTGTAATACCAGCACTTTGAGAAGCTGAGGCAGGAGGATCAACTGAGGTCAGGAGTTTCAGATTAACCTGGGCAACACGGCAAGATTCCTGTCTCTATTTTTATTTAAGAAAACACAAAAATTAAAAGTAGTATACAATCTCTAATTTAAGGCAAGGCAAAAAAGAAGCGCATTTTGACTTACTATTTTGAATTCTCTTGACTGGCGCTATTTGTGAATATCATTAAATATTGTTGAAATTGCAACAAACTACTGATTTTTCATGTCGAAAAAATGTAAAGCATCTTAGAGTTAGACAAAGCCTGGGAGGCATTGTACAATTCCACATTCACGTGCACAGTTATTTTACTTAATGGCCATTGGGTCTATTTTGATTCTTTCTAATGGTATTATCATCATCTTAAATTTCAAGGAGAAATAAAATATCTGATGTATGATATTATTTTGATCTAAGAATTGTTCAAGCAGATTATCTAAGATTCTTACAATATTGCCAGCAAAGCTTATGTGCCTTGTAAGAATGCAGTTTAACAGCATTTTTAGGCTTAAGGTGTCACATCTTTAACATGGTCAGGCTGTAAGTTTAAATAAAGCGAGATGTTTATTTTTAGAAAATCAATGCAATGCTCCAACTGTGCTGTTTTTCTCGATCTACCAAGACATTTTCTGTTTCATTTATCACTTAAAATTCCCCCTCATAAAAAAGGAAACATATACTTCGTTTCTCTGTATCACATCATAGGTTGAAATACATCAAGACTGAATCAATTCTATAGCCAAGAACAATAACAGTTCAAAACTATTTGGCAAAAGCTATTTTGATATTACCCATGACTCTAGAACCTGTCCTAGCCACCAGAATTAATCTTCTTTTAAAAACGTAGACAAAATTCTCTAGATAGATAGGTAGACGTAACTATAGAAATTTAAACATGGTAACAGGTAAACAAAAAATGAAAAAAATACGTTGTGCTTGTTTAATTGCAAAAAATGCTGAAGGTTACATACTAAACACGAAAAATTTTATCTATGGATATTGAGATTAAATATTATTTCAATTTTTATATTGATACTTTCCCACAGTTTACATTTTGTATAAAAAGCTCAGATCAATTTAAAATAAGAAAAAAAAATAGGCCAGGTGCAGTGGCTCACACCTGCAATGTCAGCACTTTGGGAGGCCACTGCATGAGAATTGATTGAGGCCAACAATTAAAGACCAACCTGGGAGACACAGCAAGACCCTCCCTCTACAAAAAAAAATTATCAAAATAATAAGCTGAGCATGAACCTGTAGTCCTAGCTACTCGGAATACTGAGGGGGAAGTATTGCTTGAGCCGGGGAGGTGGAGGCTGCAGTGAGCTATGATCATGCCGCTGCACTCCAGCCTGGGCACCGGAGTGAGACCTTGTCTCATAAATAAATTAATAAATAAGCAAGTAGCATTAATGAAATGAAAAAAATATATATTACTCTACAACAATAGAATCAAAATTCTCTGGCAGGGCATAAAGAAAATATTTACACATGGCCCAGCCTGCTTTCTGCCCTCTTCTCGCACTGACCTCCTTTCCTCACACATCTCAAATCTACACTCCAGCTACGCAGAGAAAATAACACGGAATCTATACCCCTTGGCCTCTTCAGAGTGATAGGGTTTGGCTGTGTCCCCACCCAAATCTCATCTTGAACTGTAGCTCCCATAATTCCCACATGTTGCAGGAGGGACCCAGTGGGAGATAATTGAGTCATAGGGGCAGTTTTCCCCATTCTATTCTCATGGCGAATAAGTAAGTCTCAGGAGATCTGATGGTTTTATAAAAGGAAACTCTTTTCACTTGATTCTCATTCTCTCTTTGCCTGCCACCATGTAAGACATTCCTTTGCTCTTCCTTCATCTTCTGCCATGACTATGGGGCCTCCACAGCCATGTGTAACTGTGAGTCAATTAAACCTCTTTCCTTTATAAATAACCCAGTACTGGGTATGTCTTTATTAGCAGCATGAGAACAGTCTAATACACATAGTCACTTTCCCTAATTTTGTTTCTGCCTCAAGAAAACTTTTCCCTTATTTTTGTCAATGGCATGAGTTGTAACCACAGCATTTTGGAATCACTTCTTCAGTGGAACTTACCATAGCATGGCTGTCTCATTAACATATATTCCCCGCCCACCTGTGGCATAGGTCACTTCTTATCTATCCTTGCATTTCTGATATCTGTGTCTGACATTTAGTGTGCCCTACATTTGTTGAAGAGGTGAATCAATGAGCAAGAAAATCCAAAACAAGATTATGGGATATTTTTTTCAGTTTCACGCAAACCTTACTTCCTAAGAGGCCTGAGTGTACTTCCTGCTTCCTCCATTAAATTGTGGTCTGAATGTCATTCTTTTCTATAAGCTTGGTGAAAAAAAAAATATAGATAGTCTGTGTGATGAAATTTTCCTCTTCGTCCAGAACAATCAAAAGAAACACTCCTTTGCATCTCTGGGGAGAAACAGATTTTCTCTTAAGAAGTGTCCAGCCTATAAATAAAGAAAACAATTTGTGAAACTTGCTGCAGAATCACATCTAGGTCAGAAATTATGATCCTTTTGTGTATATCTCACTTATTTTGAAGTTACTTATTATCCTGGCAAAAAATGCATCTTGGGGAGCTTATCTTTTGTATAAAGGAAGATGGTGGAATCAGCTTTAAAGAATTACATGCTTCATAAAGACTGTCTCGTGAATAGGTCCTCGTCTTTTGGATTAATCTGGCAGTGATGTGTTAAATAATTACATCACACTTTTTCCTCAAAGCACTTAAATCTCAATACTTTCTCTTAGTACCCTAATGAGGAAGGCAATTTTATCATCCTAAAACAAATGAGAACATGGAATCCTTGTGTTATGGGTTGAATCACATCTTCTGAAAAGAGAGGTTAAAGACCTATCCCTAGCACATCAGAATGTGACCTTATTTAGAAATAAAGTCTTGGGTAAAGTCCTCCCTGCAACACCTCCGAATGTAACCTCATTTAGAAATAAGGTCATTGTAAATGTAGTTAGTTAAAGTAAGGTCACAGTAGGTAGAGAGGGCCTTTAATCCAACACAAATGGTGGCTTTATAAGAAAAGAAGAGACATGGGGACAGAGACACACAGGGGTAAGGTCATGTGGCAACAGAGGCAGAGATTGGAGGGATGGATCTGCAAGCCAAGGAATGCAAGGATTGCTAGCAAATACCGGAAGCTAGAAGGGGCAAGGAACGGTTCTCCATCGAGGCTTCGGTCAGAACCTTGCCCTACTGACACCTTGATTTCAGACTTCTGGCTTCCAGAACCATGAGAAAAAACATTTTTATTGTTTTAAGTCACCCGGTTTGTGGTACATTGTTAAGGCAGTCCTAGGAAACTGATACAAATTCATAGATTCAGCCCATTTACCCAGATTTTACATCTAGTTATTGGGGAAAATAAGTCTGAGTTCAAGTCTCCTGTTGTCCGAGTCGGTCTGCGTTTGAGTAGGAGACAATTATCACTCTCTAGCTATAATTCTCCTATTTCTGCTTTAATTGTAAGCCATGACGGTTTATTCCTGTGAGCTGTAGGAGATAGAACATAAATTTGTAGAGAGATAGACTTGTCTATTCCCTTAATTTTCCATTTAACCTTTTGCAAGATTGATCCAAGAGTCAAGAACAAACTCAGTAGGGTTAAACTAGGCTATAATTTTGCATTATTGTTCATCTAGTCATTTTTCCGTCCTGATATTCTGTGAAGTCGAGATTTCTGCTTATTAACCTTTCAGCAAAAAGCCTGACTTTTTGGTTAGAAGCTAAAAATATTAGGAAAATTACCTAAAATGGCACTGCATTTCAAGTCTACGAATTTGGCCTTGCAGATGTTCTTTAAGTGGTCATTTGTTACCTAAAAGACCGAATGGAGATGAGAACAAATGATGGACTAAAAAGGAATAAAATCTACAGATGCAAACTAGGAATTAACTTAATGCCTGTAAGTGATCAGCTCATGACATTCACAGAAAGCAAACACTGGCCATGGAAGACAGAAGAGAATCCTGGTTAGGAGTCTGGAGTCTGGAGCCAAACTTTCAGTTTAAAACTCCTGGTTCGACCAGTTAGCAGCCATAAGAGCCTGGACAACCCATGCATCCTCCACATGCCTCATACATGAAATGGGAATAATAAGAGCTCCTACCTGAACGGGCGTGGTGGCTCAGGCCTGTAATCCCAGCACTTTGGGAGTCTGAGACCAGCCTGACCAACACGGTAAAACCCCATCTCTACTAAAAATACAAAAACAAGCCGGGTGTGCTGGCGGGCGCCTGTAGTCCCAGCTAATCAGGAGGCCGAGGCAGGAGAATCGCTTGAACCCGGGAGGCGGAGGCAGAGGCTGCAGTGAGCCGAAATCACGCCATTGCACGAACAGCTCTTAGAATCAAGCTCTAGAGAAACAAGTTACCTTTGGTCCTAGTCCATCCCAGGCAGAAGCAATCACCAGAAATTATTGTTAAATCCATCCCAAACTAAGGAAGGACGCAGGACACACCTCCAGAGGTGGGACTCAGACACCGAACCAGATTGAGAACTTTCTAAAACAAGGCCATGACGGAAGCAGTTTTCCAATCAGACACGCCCACCAGGGTGCCGTGTTGATTTATCGTTGCCATGGCAACAGCCAGGCGTTGCCGCCCCTTTCCTCAGCAACGACCCAAAGACCCAAAAGTCACTACCCCTTCCCTAGAAATTTCTGTATAAACTACCCCTTCATCTGCATGCAATTAAAAGTAGGCATGAATATGACAGCAGAACCGTCCTGAGCTGCTGGTCTCCGCCTATGGGGTAGCTCTGCTCCTCAGGAGTCCAAGTTGGAACACCCCTGGAGCTGTAACGCTGCCTCTTCAGTAAAGCTGTTTTCCTCTACTTCTTCAATTCTTTCATAGGCAAAGCCAAGAACCCTCAGAGGCTAAGCTCCACTTTGGGGCTCACCTGCCCTGCATCAAAACTACCCAAGGAAACTCACACAAACCCACTTTTCTGACAGCAATCCCTCCACTATGTGCTTCTGAAAGTCGACCAATCCCTCAGCTCCACATATCCCCAAACCCTGAAAAAAGATCATTCCCAAACCCTAGGAAGTGCAGCCTTTTCTGCTTGCTCAGAGAGAGACTAAGCCTTACCAGAACAGCTCTCCCTTGCTTAACAAGCAATAAATTTAGCGTTTTGTTTCAGATATTGAGTGTTGTCATCTGCCTTCAACATAGTAAGGATAAATTATTGAATATGGATAGATGATGTTGTTAGGTAGCTAGATGGATAGACGTTAGGTAGATCCCATAGACAATGCCTCGTGTGTAGCAAGCATGCAATACATATTTATTATAGTTATTAAAAATTATAGTGGCCCTGACCTACTGGATGGACCAGCAGGAGGAAAGACAGAAGTTCAGGATGGGAATCAGAAAGCAGGAACACCAATGTCCAAACTCTAGCTGCCACTTAACAGCTATTTAAATGCAAACAAATTACCTATGATCCATAAGAGGAGTTGGCAAACGATAGCAGGCTAAATCCAACCTGCTGCTTGTTTTGGTAGACAGAGTTATGTCGTTTACATAATGTTCAAGGCTGCTTTTAAGCTACAAAGGCAGAGTTAAGTAGCTGCAACCCAGACTCTATAGCCCACAAAGCCTAAAATATTTACTCTCTGGTCCTTTACAGAAGAAGTTTGCCCTGCCCTATGCCGTGCATCAAAGTGATGTAAACAGCAGTCTCTCCTTCTCAGGGAGGTTGTGGTTGTTCAGTGAGAGAGTATATGTCATGTGTATAGGAGAGCATTGGCAGAGTAAACACTGTGTCAAGGATTAGAAACCAACCAACCAAATCAGTGGCAAAAGCTACCTTTTAAAGAAGAATGAATTATTTTAGATGAGGCATGACTCTTAAATTTGGCCACAAGCCTCATCTTTTCTCCTTTCTTTAAAATCAAGTTGATTTCCACCTGCCTGGCTACTGCAGCCATTTAAAGACAAACACAGGGATACAAATATTAGCCATTATTCTCTTCTTTTTGGGGGTTGGGTCGGTCAGGGTAGCCCCTGGAACCAGGTTCGGTTTAGAGAGACTTCCCTATTTTATTCTAAGGGGTCACTTAAAATCTCATGAATGCTCATTTCTAATTCTTTTTTTATATATACTTTAAGTTCTGGGGTACATGTGTAAAACGTGTAGGTTTGTTGCATAGGTGTACATGTGTCATGGTGGTTTGTTGCATCTATCACCCCATCATCTACATTAGGTATTTCTCCTAATGCTATCCCTCCCCCATCCCCCCACCCTCTACTATCCCACCCCTAGCCCCCCACCCCCCAACAGGCCCTGGTGTGTGACATTCCCCTCCTTGTGTCTATGTGTTCTCATTGTTCAACACCCACTTATGAGTGAGAACACTCATTTCTAATTCAATGCCTACAGATTTTTTTTTTTTTGAGAAGTATCTCACTCTGTTGCCCAGAAGGAGTGTGGTGGCAGGATCACATCTCACTGCAACCTTGAACTCCTGAGCTCAAGTAATCTTCCCACCTTGGCCTCCTGAGTAGCCAGGACTACAGGCATGCACTACGATGCCCATCTAATTTTTTTTTTTTTTTTAGTTTTCAGTAGAGACAGGGTCTTGCTCTGTTGCCCAGGCTGGTCTCAAACTCCTGTGCTCAAGCAGTCTTCCTGACTCAGCCTCCCAGCAGGCTGGTATTACAGGCGTGAACCACTGCGCTTCCCTAAATATCTTTTTTTGAAAAAAGAACAGTTTGCACATAGTAGAAGCACAACACATGCAATTTAAATTAACAAACAACTAGCACATCTTACATCTCTGGCACTGTTATAGGCACTGGGAGAGTAACTTTCAGTAGGGTGGGTACGGCAGCCTCCCCTGGGGAGAAATATCTGAGCTGGGTAACTTGTGGAAAGAGTGGAGTAAAACATGTTGTGTAGAGTCAAGGCCTGGGGCTGACTGAGTTTGACTGGTTCGGTGAAAGGCAGTAAGTCAGAGGCAGCTGAATCAACACCATGGGGAGTGTGATATGGGACAGAGCCAGGCGAGGCAGGGACCCTGGTGGGGTAACAGGCTGGGCTTTTCTTCTGGCTACTATGAGAAACTGCCAAATCTTTTTTTTTTTTTAAAAAAAAAAGAGTGAGAGAGAGAGATTTGACTTACTTTCTTCAAAGATCTCTCTGGGTACTCTTTGGAGAATGAATGAATGAATGAATGAATGGTGGTAGCCAGTTTTCTGTGCTCATTATTAAAAAGTAACAGGGAAGGGCTTAGCAACTCAGCTGAAACCAGGAGGCACAAAAAGCCCATCTGAACCTTTCCCGTGGGGAGGGCCGGGTGTCCTCAGCTACTGTGTGCCAGACATGGAAACAGAAAACGCCAACTGGGTGATGAGCCAATCTGGAATTGCAGCAGGTGGTGCAACTCTCCTTCCAAAATGTTCTTTTAAAAAATCTGTTGTGCAAATATTTAATTAAACTCTTGAGGTTCTAGCTAGAAATAGCCAGATCTACATTCAAACATGTGGAAATCTTTCAGTGTCTACTTTAAAAGAATCTAGATAAGAGATCCTTTGCTGTCACATGTTTTTCTGAATTCTAGCAGGGTAGGATGTACTTTGAAAATCTTTTGCCCAGAAGGGCTTGGCATTGCCTTTAACATTAAATAACAATACAGACTGGAGCTCTTTGGCTAGATCTAGATGCATAATTGGTCTGTCCCATTTTGACTTGCTTGCCTAATTCATTCATTCAATTAATATTAGTTTGGTTAACACATATTTTTAAATAGTCGCAATAAATGAAGTACTGAACTAAACACATAACATTGCATTTTATCCTAACAAACCCCTCTTATTAAGATTTAAAAAGGAAATATTGTCATTTGCAACAACATGGATGAACCTGGAGGACATTTAAATTGATGAACAAAATACTAAGTGAAATTTTAAGTCTATTTCACTAAGTTAAGTGAAATAAACCAAATACAGAAAGACAACTACAGAATGACTGCATGATCTCACTTATTTGTGGAATCTAAAAAAGTCAAACTCATAGAAGCAGAGAGTAGAATGGGAAAAAGCAGAAGAGTAGGTGGTTGTTGGGGGAGGAGGGAAGGGGGAAAATAGAAGATATTAGTCAAGGGATACGAAGCTTCAGTTATGTAAAATGACTGAATTCTGGAGACCTAAGGTACAGCATGGTGATTGTTGTTAAGTGGTGACTGTATTGTACAGTGACCATGTTATATACTGGAAACTGTGTTCTTGCCGTCAAAAAATGAAGAAAAAAGAAAGAAAATGGTAACTATGTGGAGTGATGAATATGTCAGTTAGCTTGGTTGTGGTAATCATTTTACAGTGTATGAATAAATCAAAATATCAAGTTGTACATCTTAAATACGTAATTTAAAGCCATATGTGCAGTATGTATGTAATTATTATTTGTCAATGATAATAAAGCTGGAAAAAACGCAAATGAGTGAAACCATGAAAAGTGCTTAGAATCGTTCTTCTCAGGAACTTAGATAACAGCGTCATTACCGTCAGCTCATCATTAGTACTGATACTACTACTATATTGTTTTTGCTGTTACTAACTCAAGATGATGAAACGAAGTCTCAGAGAAATTAAGTAACTTTCTCAGGGCAAACACCAGGGTAAGATTGGAATCTCAGAGTCTGAATAGAACCTAGAGCCATACTCTCAACCATTCCCTATTGTAGACCTACTGGATCTACAATAATTCTCTACTTTAAGTACATTATTATTTGAGCCAATATTTGAATCAGTTGCCTATATGAATCAATCCTTGATGTCCCTTTAAGATTTACTACATACAAATAAGCACACACACAGACACACACACACACAGCTGTCCACATAAAAACACATTCATAGTTCTAGGTACACTTAGGACCTTTAATAAATGGCAATAACAGACTGTGTGATAAATGTCCTGTGTTTGTCAAGTAAAAACACCAAGAAGTTTCCTGTAAGCCTTAAAAAATATATCCTACAGACCTAATAGTGTACAATAACTCATTGAGAATTATTGTACACTATTAGGTCTGTAGTATATATATTTTTTATTATAATTCCAATTCATAACAAGAAATTTTTTAATGTTGCTGTTGTCATTTCAATAGGGGCAAGGCTTTTTGTGTGCAAAAGCCAGGAGAATTTTCCAAGGATGTTTTCTGATTAATGTACAATTTTCTTTCTTTCTTTTTTTCTTTTTGCTTAGCGCAGGTGGTTTCTTCAACAAGGTCTCAGGAAAGCAAAATAGAAGGATTATTTCAGTAGGAACATATGCAGAACTTAAAAATCTGCAAATTACTGTCAATATGGTGAATATTATTAAAAGGAGGAAAATAACGCTGACTAAACCTGCAAGCAAACAGACTGTGCTGAATGCTGGGCTGTGTCACCCACTGAGAAACGTAGCATTCATTTTGCTTGTTTGGGATTTTTGTGACAGTTTCCAGGCACGGTAACAGCTTTCTCTCCACTACCTTCTACTTTCTGCCCGTTGACAGCATATGCCACGAGGACCTTCTCCCTGCTCTGTTCAGTGACTCAGGAGCACGCCAGGCTTGAGTCAGATTACAGAATCATTCCCACTTGTCCTCTTTTGTGCTCTTTATTTAAAGTTCACTGGAGTAGAGCTGTTTGCCAAATTAATTGGCAGGCTCCATATCCATCTTCAACCAGGCTGGTGTAAACCACAGAATCCTTTTCATTGTTACCCCTGGGTAACAATCACGAAAGCAAGTGATGATGGCATGCCAGGTCATCCTGCTTGCTCAGTGCCCTTGTCTAAATGCCAAAGAGAAACTGGGGTGGAAGGATGCCAACCCAAAGGCCAGCAACTTTTTTCCTACGTCACCTTATGCTATTGTCTGGCTGTTTTTTCATGTATTCATAGTCATGTAATCATATATTCATATTCAAAATTCCTACGCTGAAACCTAATGACTAATGAGATGGTATAAGGAGATGCAGCCTTTAGGGGGTGAGTAGGTCATGATGGTAGGAACCCCATGAATTAGAAGAATGTGTTTGCATAAAGGACCCCAGAAACTCCCTTGGTCCTTCCATGAAGCAGACACAGCAAGAAGATTGTGCCTATAAAACAGGAAATGGGCCTTCATCAGGCACTACATCAGCTGGTGCCTTGATCTTGGACTTCTTAGTCTCCAGAGGTGTGATAAATAGGAGTTTGTTGTTTATAACCTACCCAGTTTATAGTATATTGTTACTCCTTGCTTTCAAAATCGTTGGCTAAAGAAGTGTTAGGACTATCTTGTTACTGTAAGTGGAGGGCTTAGAGAATTTCAGGAAGCTGACCTAGACCCTAAGGTTGAACTACTGAACCATCACCAGCAAATCACCTTTCTCTAGAACTCTGTTTTCTATGAGAAAGTAAATAACTTTATGTGAGAGTTGACCCTTGACCAACACAGTTTGAATATAACAGGTCTACTTATACATGAAACTTCTTCCGCCTCTGCCACTCTTGAGACAGCAAAACCAAGCCTTTTCTTCCTCCTCCTACTCAACCTACTCAGCATGAAGACGATAAGGGTGAAGATTTTTATGATGATTCACTTCCCTGTGAAGAATCATCAATGTATTTTCCTTATAATTTTCTTAATAACATTTTTTTCTCCAGTTAGCTTTATTGTAAAAATACAGTATATCATTCATATAACATAGAGGCTGTGTGTTCATGGACTGTGTATATTATTGGTAAGGCTTCCAGTCAACAGTAGGTTATTAAGTTTTCAGGGAATCAAAGTTATACCTGGATTTTCAACTGCACAGGGGTTCAACACCCCTTACCCCCTCGTTGTCTAAGAGTTAAATGTACTCTGATTTCCTATTATGCCCTGCCTTTTTCTAAAACAGTGTGAGATTAAATTTGCTGCAATTTCTTGTATCAATTTCAAGGAAGCAGCTCTTCCAAAGGTGATTCTTTTCCCTCTGAAATGAGCTGAAAGTCTGAGCGGGAAGGAGTAGTAGCCATGGGCTCTGAACACCCTTGCACATTCCTGCCGGGGATGCCAAGAATGAAAGACCCTGACTTCACCTGACCCAGGTCACTTTTCAGGGTTCTGTTTGCAGTAAGAAACTTTGAGGGATGAGGTCATCTTTCCTCCTAGACAACAAATAGGCTTGCTTACTGCTCACTAGTATAACAGCAGTGAATTCCTCAAGCTCAATATTTCTCAGTTGCAATGCAAACCTGCTTGGTCTCCTCTATGCAGACCACCCTGGTCCTCCCAACCACGAGACTTGGAGGGCAGTAGGAGCCAATACAAACGTGAGGCTCATGATGCTTGCTGTGCATAATGCAGTCTTTTGTTTCTGACCCAAATGCATCATGTCTTCTGCCAGCTGTATGAGACTTTGTCTGCAAGTAGGATAAACCCTCAGACCCTTTATGGTCTTGACAGGCCTGTGGAGCAGAATTCTCTCCTTAGGTGAGAATCAGATGCTTTCACACCCTGAGCCTATGGTCTTCTCGCCCATCATCCCTTCTGTGAAAATCTACAGCATCTATTTCCTTGAAGTCATGATAATGGCCCATTTAAGAGCACATTCTTTGAATGTTCACTGATTCAGTGTAGGGTCTGCCACTTACTAACTAGATGACCATGTGAAACTTTTTAAACCTCTCTGAGCTCTAATTTCCTCATCTGAAAAACAGGAATAATAATAGCACCTTTTCAAAACATCGTTGTGAGTTTTAATATTCTTCATGCACAAGTGTAACATCTAATGAATTATAAGCCATCACCACGACTTTCTTTAAGTCTAAACCACCACAATCTCTTTCCTCTCCGATGGCCACAGTCCCCTAACCAGTCTCCCTGGTTCCGTCTCACCCTGTATTCATTCATTCATTTTTCACACAGCAGCCAGAATAACATTTTAGAAATTAGACTGTGTCTTCTTGCCCCTAATCCCTCCAATACAACAGAATCACATGCCAACTCCTGACTGTGGCCATTAAAACTCTATGTGTTTTCCCTGTGTATTTTTCTAGCCTTATCAAAAATCTCCCCATTTTTTATTCTGCTCCATGAATAGTTCAAGCTCATTCTTGCCTCTGGGCATTTGCACCTACAATTTTTTTTTTTTTTGAAGCAGAGCCACACTCTGTCACCCAGGCTGGAGTATAGTGGTGTGATCTCAGCTCACCACAACCTCTATCCTCTAGGTTCAAGCAATTCTTCTGCCTCAGCCTCCTGAGCAGCTGGGACTACAGGTGTGCACCACCATGCCCAACTAATTTTTTTGTTGTTGTATTTTTAGTAGAGATTGAGTTTCACCATGTTGGCCGGGCTGGTCTTGAACTCCTGACCTCAAGTGATCTGCCCACTTTGGCCTCCCAAAGTGCTGGGATTAAAGGTATAAGCCACTGTGCCTGGCCTTGCACCTACTGTTACTGCTATATGGATGCTCTCTCTGTGGATCTTTGCATAATTCACTACAGTTCATAATTAAGTCTATGATAAGATACACTCCTTTAAAAAGACTTTGTCTTATCGCTCTATCAAGATTTGGCCCTGCCACTTATTTTATATCTTTGTTTTTCATGGAATTACCCAAAATTATTACTTTTTATTTATTTAGAATTTTTTATTTTTGTTTTTCTCCTTCCAATTAGGATGCGAGTAAATCTTCTTGTTAATTGCTATAACATTTGCACTAAGAAGGGTGCCTGGAATAGCTATATTGCTAAATGGATAAATGAATGAATGAATGAATGAATGAATGAGTCATGCTAATATCATGAGGATATTAAAGAAGCAAATGTTTATATTCATTAAAAGAAGCAACAGTTTATAATCATCAAATGTCTCAAAGCAGGACTGTGCTACAAAAACTAATAATCCTCAGGTCTTTCCCAGATCCATGTTTATTTGTAAAAATCCAGTGGTTTATGAATAATATTACATTTTAACTTTTTTTGCAATGTTTACGCAAATACAGTACTGAGGGCATTCTTACACCTTAAAAATGACCTTTGTGAATTTGGCCAAAAATTCCATAGGGATGGGATTGTTTTTAATCATACACATTCTTCTGACATCTGTGCCCACACGGACTCAGGCTCTATGGATTGAAGAGCACTCTGATAGGCTCAGAAAGCCACAAAACATCTAGAGAAATAAGCAGGTTGTTGATCTAAATATAGTTGGGTATAGTTTTTTTCTTTTATTCTTTTTAAGAATGTGGGCTTTTCACAAACGTTTATGGCTCAAAATGACATTTCCTATGTATAGTAACATCTTTCACAGGAAATGCCTACTTTTAGAACAATCATCTAAAATGCACTTTCCTTGTCATAGGAAAATAGCTTTATGTGTAGGGGAGGGGCTTTAAAAAGTCATGACAACCTGCAAGATGCATTTTTTAGTCTTCTCACAAAATATTAAGTGCCAAAAATATATTGCTTTAATATCTTAGGGAAAATCTGACTAGATCTTTCCTATTACAACTTTTCTGCAATATCCAGGCTTTGGATGCTAATGTATTAATGTATGAAACTACACACTGGTTTGTAAATGTTCAGTTTATAAGCAGCTTATTACCAGTTCATAAGAAATCTGAAAGAATCATTACATTCCTCACAATATCTGTCACAGTTATTGGCAGAGAGTTTGTGTTTCTTGACACAAATTTATTAATGTATTGGTTATAAGTCAGAGATATATTTTTGTTATGAAAAAGCAGTATGTTAGCATTGACCTGTCAGATAGAAATGAAGGCAAATTCTTATAGTCTACTTTAGTAAGTATATTATATTGAAAAAAATAAGAGTGGCAAGAAGAACTACATGGGTTAAAAATATGGGTTTGTTTCTTTTATTTCAATAGGTTTTGGGGGAAGAGATGGTGTTTGGTTACATGGATAAGTTCTTTAGTGTTGATTTCCGAGATTTTGGTGTGCCCACCACCTGAGCAGCGTGCACTGTACCCAATGTGTAGTCTTTTTATCCTTCATTCCCCTTCCACCCTTCCCTGCAAGTCCTCAAAGTGCATTGCATCATTCTTT
>NW_016107414.1:4291048-4302649 GCF_001604975.1 Cebus imitator
GCCTCGGCCTCCCAAAGTGCTGGGATTACAGGCTTGAGCCACCGCGCCCGGCCATTGCATCATTCTTATGCCTTTGTGTCCTCATAGCTTAGCTCCTACTTATAAGTGAGAACATACAACGTTTAGTTTTCCATTCCTGAGTTACTTCACTTAGAAATAATGATCTCCAGCTCCATCCAGGTTGCTGCAAATGTCTGTATTTTGTTCCTTTTTATGGCTGAGTAGTATTCTATGGAGTGTGTGTGTGTGTGTGTGTGTGTATACATACATATATAATCATATCATATTTTCTATATCTACTCATTGATTGATGAGTATTTGGTCTGGTTCTATATTTTTACAATTGCAAACTGCAGATTGTATAAATATGTGTGCAAATGTCTTTTTCATATAATGACTCCTTTTCCTCTGGATAGATACCCCATAGTGGGATTGCTGGACCAAATGGTAGATCTACTTTCAGTTCTTTCAGAAATCTCCATACTGTTTCCCATAGTTGTTGAACTACTTCACATTCCCACCAGCAGTTTAAAAGCATTCCCTCTTCACTAAATCCATGCCAACATCTATTATTTTTAAATTTTTTATTATGGCTATTCTTGCAGGAGTAAAGTGGTATTTCATTGTGGTTTTGATTTGCATTTCTGTGATTAGTGATGTTTAGCATTTTTTCATGTTTTTGGCCATTTGTATATCTTCTTTTGATAATTGTCTTTTCATATCCTTAGCCCACTTTTTGATGGGATTATTTGGTTTTTTCTTGGTGATTTTTTTGAGTTCCTTGTAGATTCTGGATATTAGTCCTTTGTCAGATGCATAGTTTGCTAAGATTTTCTTCCACATTATAAGTTGTCTGTTTACTCTGCTGATTATTTCTTTTCTGTGCAGAAGTTTTTTAGTTTAATGAAGTCCCATCTATTTACTTGATTTTTATCTCATTTGGTTTTGGGTTCTGGGTCATGAAATCTTTGCCTAAGCCAATGTCTAGAAGGGTTTTTCTGATGTTATTTTCTAGAATTTTTTTGGCTTCAGGTCTTAGATTTGTCTTTGATCCATCTTGGGCTGATTTTTACATAAGGTGAGAGATGATAATCCAGTTTCATTCTTCTACATGTGGCTTGCCAGTTTTCTCAGCACCGTTGTTGAATAGTGTGCCCTTTCCCCACTTCATGTTATTGTTTGATTGGTCAAATATCAGTTGACTATAAGTGTTTGGCTTTATTTCTGGATTCTCTGGTTTTTAACTCTGTTTCATTGGTCTATGTGCCTATTTTTATACCAGTACCATGCTGGTTTGGTGACTATAGCTTTATATTATAGTTTAAAGTCAGGTAATGTGATGCCTTCAGATTTTTTTTTTTTTTTTGCTCAGTATTGCTTTGCTTTTCAGGATCTTTTGTGGTTTCATACAAATTTTAGGATTTTTTTTCTGTTTCTGTGAAGCTTGAAATCAGTCTAGATAATGCAGATTATTCTTACACCTCAGTTTCCTAATTTTCCATTTTGCTGTTCCTAATGTATGGCTTTATTCTCAAGCTTGCCTCATAATAGCTATATGGCTGCTGCTGTTGTAGCCATTACATCTACAGGGAAAAGGAGAAAGGACAAAAGAGTACCTTTCAGTTAAGTTCCTTAGGTTTTTCTCAGGAAGTTCTACCAAGAGGCTTCCATGGTTTTTCTCAGGAAGTTCTACCAAGAGACTTCCATTCATAGCTCACTAGCCTGACCTTGCCATATGGCAAGCCCTATCTTCAAGGGATGATGGGAAACATACACTTTTAGTTGGTTATGTTGTTGTCCTCATCAAAACCAAGTAAGAAAGAAGAATTGAAGAATTATTGAGCAGGCAACTTCTGCCCTAATAAGGTATTATGAGCATCAATTTTCTTTAATATTGAAGGCAGACATGCAAGATTGTATGGGTCAGAAATGGAAGATAAGCATTTTATATGGTATCATTTATGACTTTAAATCCATATAACACTATAGATTTATTCTCAAATACTCTGAAAAATTAAACACTTAAATTCAGGGCTTTTATCTAAAAGATGGAAATGGAATAATGGAGCAAGTCAAATATCAATATTATCATTTTAGCTGTTTAATAATGATGGTTGATGAATGCTAAACATTTAATAGTAAAGGTAGTATGATATGGAAGATACTAGTTAATCATTAGATATTGTGGCCCACCTGGTGAGCTTAACCATAACTGTTTAAATAAATCAAACAATGAAAATTATTTAGAAGGGTTGATTTTGAAAGTGGACATTGTCACTTAGCACCATTGACTGGATGACAATGATAATGGTAGTGGGCATGATGATTCTCATGGTGATAGGTGTGATGATGAAGATGATGGTTTTGGTTTCAGGTGTGGTGGAAATGGTAGCTAACATAAAATTGGAGCCTAATATGTGATCATCTCTGTCCTAAGCACTTTACACATACCGCCTCATTGAAGACTCACATTCATCCTATGAAACAAATAAAATATTTTACTCCATTTTATAGATGAGTGAAGAGAATAAGTAATAACTCAAGAAATTTTGTTTGGTTAAAAATTGCAGTCTGATTCCAGAGTCTGGCTCTTAATTCCCATATTACACCATCTCTTTGATGGGATGAAAAAGGGGAGAGCAAAGAGGATAATGAAGATCTGAGCCTTCATCAAAATCCAAGGTTGCTATTGGTAAATTTATATCCATCTTGCTCTGCGCTCACTCAAAGACTCATCTTTACTCCTCTGCCTTTGCTTGGTCCTGAAACAATAAGAAACCCCATACATGAACCAGGTCAAGAAAAAAACTTTATTAGTGTGTGTGTCAAAAAACCACATGCATCAAGAAAGACAATATATGGAGAACCCCATTCTAGGATTGAAATTGGTGAATACTAAGGCCCTTTTCATGGTTTACAATCACCAGTGAACACATATGGTCCTTTTTGTGATCCCCTTCAGATATAAGAGGTCTTCCAAAAGGTCATGAAAAATATGTATTATGAAAAACGTGTGTATAGATTTCAAAAAATTTTTTACAGCAAAATAAAATTGTACTAACTTGTTATCAAATGTCTGAATGGGTTCTAGTTTGAGGCACTAAGAAGGGTAAGACATGAGTTTGAAGAAAGAGCACTTATCAAAGAAACATGAATTCTGCTAAAATTGAAGCAAGAACAAACATTGATCATGAATCTTCCATGGAAGAATGGTGAAATCACTGATGCTTTTTGAAAAGCTGATGAGGACAGTTCTCTAAAGAAATCAGCAGTTTACAAATGGACAAGTTGTTTGAAGAAAGGACAAGACAATATGGAAAATGAAGCCTGCAGTGACAGGCCAGTCAAGTCAATTTGCAAGAAAAACATTCATCTTATTTGTGCCCTAATTGAAGAGGACTGACAATTAACAGTACAAACAATAGCCAACACCATAGATATCTCAATTAGTTCAGCTTACACAATTCTGACTAAAAATTAAAGTTGAGTAAACATTCTATTCAATGGGGACCAAACCATCGCGCCCAGATCAGTTGCAGCAAGAGCAGTGTTTTCCATGAAAATTTTAAACAAGTGGAATCAAAATCTTGAAGCATTTTTGGAAGAATTACTATAGGAAATGAAACATAACTTTAAAAGCACAATCCTGAAGACAAAGCACAATCAAACCAATGGCTACCAAGAGGTGTAAGTGGTCCACTCAAAGCAAAAGTGGTCCAGTCAAGAGCAAAGATCATGGCAACAGTTTTTTAGGGGATGCCCAAGGAATTTTGCTTTTTGACTTTATGGAAGGACAAATATCGATAACATAAGCTTATTATGAGAGTGTTTTGAGAAAGTTAGCCAAAGCTTTAGCAAAAAAANTTTTTTTTTTTTTTTTTTTTTTTTTTTTTTTTTTTTTGCTTAGTCTTGCTTTGGCTATGTGGACTCTTTTTGGTTCCAAAAAACATGGGCTTATTTCTCTTATTTAACTGGAAGCTTGAAGGCAGTCTAGATAATGCAGATTATTCTTACACCTCAGTTTCCTAATTTTCCATTTTGCTGTTCCTAATGTATGGCTTTATTCTCAAGCTTGCCTCATAATAGCTATATGGCTGCTGCTGTTGTAGCCATTACATCTACAGGGAAAAGGAGAAAGGACAAAAGAGTACCTTTCAGTTAAGTTCCTTAGGTTTTTCTCAGGAAGTTCTACCAAGAGGCTTCCATGGTTTTTCTCAGGAAGTTCTACCAAGAGACTTCCATTCATAGCTCACTAGCCTGACCTTGCCATATGGCAAGCCCTATCTTCAAGGGATGATGGGAAACATACACTTTTAGTTGGTTATGTTGTTGTCCTCATCAAAACCAAGTAAGAAAGAAGAATTGAAGAATTATTGAGCAGGCAACTTCTGCCCTAATAAGGTATTATGAGCATCAATTTTCTTTAATATTGAAGGCAGACATGCAAGATTGTATGGGTCAGAAATGGAAGATAAGCATTTTATATGGTATCATTTATGACTTTAAATCCATATAACACTATAGATTTATTCTCAAATACTCTGAAAAATTAAACACTTAAATTCAGGGCTTTTATCTAAAAGATGGAAATGGAATAATGGAGCAAGTCAAATATCAATATTATCATTTTAGCTGTTTAATAATGATGGTTGATGAATGCTAAACATTTAATAGTAAAGGTAGTATGATATGGAAGATACTAGTTAATCATTAGATATTGTGGCCCACCTGGTGAGCTTAACCATAACTGTTTAAATAAATCAAACAATGAAAATTATTTAGAAGGGTTGATTTTGAAAGTGGACATTGTCACTTAGCACCATTGACTGGATGACAATGATAATGGTAGTGGGCATGATGATTCTCATGGTGATAGGTGTGATGATGAAGATGATGGTTTTGGTTTCAGGTGTGGTGGAAATGGTAGCTAACATAAAATTGGAGCCTAATATGTGATCATCTCTGTCCTAAGCACTTTACACATACCGCCTCATTGAAGACTCACATTCATCCTATGAAACAAATAAAATATTTTACTCCATTTTATAGATGAGTGAAGAGAATAAGTAATAACTCAAGAAATTTTGTTTGGTTAAAAATTGCAGTCTGATTCCAGAGTCTGGCTCTTAATTCCCATATTACACCATCTCTTTGATGGGATGAAAAAGGGGAGAGCAAAGAGGATAATGAAGATCTGAGCCTTCATCAAAATCCAAGGTTGCTATTGGTAAATTTATATCCATCTTGCTCTGCGCTCACTCAAAGACTCATCTTTACTCCTCTGCCTTTGCTTGGTCCTGAAACAATAAGAAACCCCATACATGAACCAGGTCAAGAAAAAAACTTTATTAGTGTGTGTGTCAAAAAACCACATGCATCAAGAAAGACAATATATGGAGAACCCCATTCTAGGATTGAAATTGGTGAATACTAAGGCCCTTTTCATGGTTTACAATCACCAGTGAACACATATGGTCCTTTTTGTGATCCCCTTCAGATATAAGAGGTCTTCCAAAAGGTCATGAAAAATATGTATTATGAAAAACGTGTGTATAGATTTCAAAAAATTTTTTACAGCAAAATAAAATTGTACTAACTTGTTATCAAATGTCTGAATGGGTTCTAGTTTGAGGCACTAAGAAGGGTAAGACATGAGTTTGAAGAAAGAGCACTTATCAAAGAAACATGAATTCTGCTAAAATTGAAGCAAGAACAAACATTGATCATGAATCTTCCATGGAAGAATGGTGAAATCACTGATGCTTTTTGAAAAGCTGATGAGGACAGTTCTCTAAAGAAATCAGCAGTTTACAAATGGACAAGTTGTTTGAAGAAAGGACAAGACAATATGGAAAATGAAGCCTGCAGTGACAGGCCAGTCAAGTCAATTTGCAAGAAAAACATTCATCTTATTTGTGCCCTAATTGAAGAGGACTGACAATTAACAGTACAAACAATAGCCAACACCATAGATATCTCAATTAGTTCAGCTTACACAATTCTGACTAAAAATTAAAGTTGAGTAAACATTCTATTCAATGGGGACCAAACCATCGCGCCCAGATCAGTTGCAGCAAGAGCAGTGTTTTCCATGAAAATTTTAAACAAGTGGAATCAAAATCTTGAAGCATTTTTGGAAGAATTACTATAGGAAATGAAACATAACTTTAAAAGCACAATCCTGAAGACAAAGCACAATCAAACCAATGGCTACCAAGAGGTGTAAGTGGTCCACTCAAAGCAAAAGTGGTCCAGTCAAGAGCAAAGATCATGGCAACAGTTTTTTAGGGGATGCCCAAGGAATTTTGCTTTTTGACTTTATGGAAGGACAAATATCGATAACATAAGCTTATTATGAGAGTGTTTTGAGAAAGTTAGCCAAAGCTTTAGCAAAAAAAAAAAAAAAAAAAAATTGCCCTGGAAATCTTCACCAGAGAGTCCTTCCCTATCATACCAATGCTCCTTTTCATTTCCCTTATTTTAAAAAAGGCAATTTTTAAAGAGTTTCAATGGGGAATCAGTAGGCACCCATCTCAGAGTTCTTTTTATTCTTTTTTTTTTTTTTTTTTTGAGGTAGGGTCTCACTCTGTCACCAAGCTAGAGTGCAGTGGTGTGATCACAGCTCACTGAAGCCTCAACCACCTGTCCTCAAGCAATCCTCCCACCTCAGCCTCCCAAGTAGCTGGAACTACAGCCACATGCTACCATGCTCAGCTAATTTTTTAATAATTTGCAGAGATAAGGTTCCACTATGTTGTCCAGGCTGGTCTCAAACCCGTGGGCTCAAGCAATTCTCCCATCTTAGCCTCCCAAAGTGCTGGGATTACAAGCATGAACCACCGTGCTCAGCCAACTCAGAGCTCTGATTTGGCTCCTTCTGACTTTTACCTGTTGCCTAATCTTTAAAAAAAACTGTAAAGGGCACCCATTTTTCCTCAGTTAATAATGAAAAAGATATTGCATTGATATAAATTCCCAAGACCCTCAGTTCTTTAGGAATGGACTAAATGATTGGTATTATTGCTTACAAAATTGTCCTGAACTTGATGGAGGCTATGTTGAAAAATAAAGCTTATATTTTTTATTTTTACATTTTAATTCATTTTTTCCATAACCTTTCTGAAGTTCCCTCATATTTATAACATCCAAAAGTCAACTTTGCATCACAACTAGAACATTATTGTGATGGGTACTGGTTTTGAGGAGGGAGCAAGATTTAAGCAAGGACTTCTTTTTGAGGTAGTTTAGTAACTGCTGTTTTATACTATGTAACTTTTACTTTCTCTTCAGCCACATATTCTGATAAAGAAATCTCAGATATGAGGTGTGAAGACCCTCATATGTTAATGGAAAAATAAGAAACCATTGTTTTAACTTGCATTGTTTGATTAATAATGTATCATAAATATATTCTATTTTATGAAATATCATTGAATATAATATTGTATATATTGTGAGCCAATGTACATGTTGTGAGGATATGCTACTATACATTTAACAATACATACTGCTAGATTCATTGACTCTAAAAAATTAAATTGTTATTAATGACGCTGCATTAGATAGATTTATAATTAAATCTTTGCCCAAATCCTTAATTATTTTAGATAATACATTTCTGAAACATGAAATTATCATGTTAAAGGATTTGTGCGTTGTAGGAAAAATTCTAAATAAAAAGTTTAAAATTAGCATTTATTGAAAGATTGCCTTCACAGACTCCACAGCTGCACTGGACCTTGAATCTCAATTTATGTCCATTAACTCTTCTATCCCAGCTATGTATTGTTGCTACTGAAAATGGAAGCTCCTTAGGACAGCTATTCTCCTGTAAATGCTTTCTATCCAAGGACTGTTTTGTGTTTCTCTACCTCCTTCTTCCCCTCTTCTAAAACCTTGTATTCTTGGAAAACCAGTTAAATCATCACCATGCATCTTTCTACTTCCTCCTTATCTACCTCCTTACCATCTGTTCTATTTATTGACATCAAGTGGAGTCTTTGTATTTCTGTAGACCATTGAAGGAGAGTGATACTTTCTTCCATACCCCACTTTCCACAGGCCAAGCCATAGCTCAGCACTGTCCTAGCTTCTCATGGCCTCTCTGCAGCCATTGCACTGCATCCAGAGGTAAACGTACCCTTTCCTTTGGGAGTCATAGCATCTGCTATCTGTTCAGTTGTCTCACCTCCTTTCCTTGTTCATAATCTTGCCTCACACAGAGGTCAGAGTCATGTCACTCTTTGTTTAAAGAACCGGCCGGGCGCAGTGGCTCACACCTGTAATCCCCGCACTTTGGGAGGCTGAGGCGGACAGATCACCAGGTCAGGAGTTCAAGACCAGCCTGGCCAACATAGCGAAACTCTGTCTCTACTAAAAATACAAAAATTAGCCTGGTATGGTGGCATGCACCTGTAGTCCCAGCTATTTAGGAGACTGAAGCAGGAGAATCGCTTAAAATCAGGAGGTGGAGGTTTTAGTGAGCCGAGATCGTGCCATTGCATTCCTGGGTGACAGAGTGAGACTCCATCTGAAAAAAAATAAAAAGAGAACCTAATGCCCCCATTACCCACAGAGTAAATCTGAAATCCTTACCACAGCCGGTGAGGCCCTAAAATATTTATGCTACATTCTCATTTATTGGTATTCTCCAAGTAACACTCCAGCCTCAGAGCTTGCAGGTCACTTTCACCTGCGGGAACACACTCTGACATGTCTCACTCTTCTACCTCTTAAAAGCCTTGGCTTAAGCATCCTCTTATCACAGAGATCTCCTTCTTTCTACCCTTACCTCCTTCTCTGTTTTTTATCCCTACTTTATTCTTCTTCATAGTGTTTGTGCCCTCAGCCAACCCATGGCATGTATGAAATGGCACATACTCATGAAAGCAGAGGCATTTTTTGTTTTACTCAGCAATGCACCTCCAGTGTCTTCAGTCTCTGGCACAGAAAAGGTATCCATCAATATCTGTTGTATAAATAAATAAATACATTGTTATCTACTTATCCTTTGGCCTCTCATCCACATTTACTTTATATTTTGACCCTCTCTACCTCTCTATAAGTACCTTTATTTTCCTGTCTTGCCAAATGGACTATATACTTCCTAAAGATAGGGGTCTATCCTATTTTTCTGTCTCCTCTAAACTTAGAAAGAACCTGACACACGATAGATACTCAGAAAAATGTTTGTTGAACTGAACTACTCTCCCTTTAGACCGTTTCTTATATTCCCTGGTCTATTAATCCAATTTTGCAGAGAAACTAAAGTCCACTGAAGTTCAGAGAATTTTCCTAGCTGGTGAATGACTGAGCCATGACTTTAACTCAAGTATTGCTGCAAGTCTAGTTCTTTGTTTCTTTTAATCTTGTTTTTCCTACTAATGGCCTATGCTAATCTTGAACTGATATATACAGAAGCTTCTAGCATTATGCACATGCTGTGAAAAGTTATGTTTGAGACCTTGGGATCCTTAATTTGTCAAATGTTTGGAAGAAAAATATACTGCTCTAATTATAGAATGCAGATGGCTCTTTGAAAACTTACAAACTATGTCATTTAGCAAAGTAGAACATAAGAGAATCATGCTTTATAAAGTGGCCTTATTTTCTTAAAGGGACAATTTTTGTGAATCTTACTTCAAAGGGCATAAACAGGATGCCTACACGATCTTCATTATAAGAATACCTTAAGTAAGCCCATTAAACACTGTTTACAATAATTTGAACCCTCAATTATAAAAGTGGGTCTTTCTAATTATAGGCAACATTCAGCATTTGGGACCAAGTTATCACTGGTTATATAAGTTGCAGATCCAACCAAAGCCAAATATACGCTAGCTGGATTTTACCCCACATTTTAAAATTTCCAATTATATTGTGATAGCATCAGCACTACCCTCTGCAGAAATTTAAAACCTCATGACTCAAATTAATCTACAGGGAAACTTCCAGAAGCAAGGGAAAAAATGTGAATGAGGACGTGATTCAGTATCAAAGCCAAATATCCTGAGGAAAAGCTCCTAAAAACACAAGTAGCCACAAACAATGGGACTTTTTATTTCTTTATGAATTTCCTATAAGTGACCCAAGGTTTCCCAATTCTTCCATTTCCCCTGCGAAATGCCCAAAAGCCATAACCATTGTAGTGAAACGTGTTGTCACAATTCCCATTTCACCCACAAAGCATGGCACAGAGAAAGTGAAGAGAGTAAATAACTGAATCAATTAATTAATTCCACAAATATTTGTTGAGCAGTGAATAAGACCAAAGACCCCACCTTTGGGTTAGTGGCATGCACCTATAATCCCAGCTTCTAGGAAGGCCAAGGTGAAAGAATTTCTTGAGCCCAAAAGTTCAAGACCAGCTTAGGCAATACAGCAAGACTCTTGTGATGATTCATACTATGTGTCAACAGGATTGGATTGAAAGATGCAAAGTATTGATCCTAGGTATGTCTGTGAGGGTGTTGCCAAAGGATATTAACATTTGAGTCAGTGGACTGGGAAAGACAGACTTCTCCCTTAATCTGAGTGGGTATTACCTAGTCAGCTGCCAGTGCAGCAGGATATAAAGTGGGCAGAAAAATGTAATAAGGCTAGACTGGCTTAGCTTCCCAGCCTATATCTTTCTCCTGTGCTAGATGCTTCCTGCTCTTGAGCATTGGACTCCAAGTCCTTCAGATCTAGGACTCGAACTGGCTTCCTTGCTCTCCAGCTTACAGATGGCCTATTGCGTGACCTTGTGATCATGTGAGTTAACACTGCCTAATAATCTCCCCTTTGTATATATTAGTTCTGCCTGTCTAGAGAAACATCACTAATACAACCCTGTTTCAACAATAAAAAAGAAAACCAAAGGTCTCTCCTTTGTAGGATTCATATTCTAATTGTCATTAAATGATTATAAAAACCTCCACGTTCTGTACATGTATCCCAGAACTTAAAGTATAATAAAAAAATTTAGTAAGATGTATTGCAAAAAAAAAAAAAAATCTACTCAAGAGGTTTTTAAACTTGTCAACTATCTAATATGGTGAAGAGAAGACTCCTGCTTAAAGTATAAATTCGCTAGTTTCCCAAAATTTTGAAGATGGAGTGACTTCAGATGTTGAACTTAAAAAAAAAAAAAAAAGACAAAAAACTAATTCCTTTATTTGTATATATACCTGAAAAAGACTGTTTCTCCATTTAAGCCAGTGACATATTATATTTGTATTAATGTATATATAATATATAGTCACATATATATTTACACATGTAAAGAAAAAAGAGGACTTTTCCATTTAAAGAAAAACATTACATAAATAAGAATAGAAATAATATGATATAGGGGCCAAGCGCAGTGGCTCACACCTGTAATCACAGCACTTTGGGAGGCCAAGGTGGGCAGATCACTTGAGGCCAGGAGTTTGAGGCCACTCTGGCCAACATGGTGAGACCCCGTCTCTACTAAAAATACAAAAATTAGCTGGGCATGGTGGCAGGTGCCTGTAATCCCAACTACTTGGGAGGCTGAGGCAGGAGAATCACTTGAAAGCAGAAGGCGGAGGTTGCAGTGAGCCAAGATCATGACACCGCACTCCCACCTGGGTTACAGAG
>NW_016107414.1:4302659-4335165 GCF_001604975.1 Cebus imitator
AAAAAAAAAAAAAAAAGGAAAGAAAAGAAATAAAGAAATAATATGACACATGGATATGGCAAAACTTGGGAAGGTGACACATAAATGACCAAAGTTTGGCAAAGACTAATCTCTTTAGAAAGCTATTTTAATGTACATAGTTCCAAATTGCAGGTATTCAAAGGCTTGACATTAGAAAAAAACTGCATAACTCTAGAGAGCTTATTTTATCAAATACAAGAATTCATATACATATGAACATATATGATATACATATTCATATATGTTGAAATAATTGTGCAATATTGATTAGGGGCTTATTACATTCCAGACATTGCTATAAGCAGTTCACATACTTTATATCTTTAATACACACAACAAAATTATAAAATAGATAAAATTATTGTTTTCATTTTGCAGTTTAAGAAACTGGCACAATAAGAAAAAGTAATTAGAATCATAAGAATTAGAAAAAAGGAGGCAAAATTATGCCTATATTCAAATGACATTTTTTTCCAGAAGTGAAAATACTTTTAGTTTTTAATTTCTTAAGTTTTTAATTTTAGTTTTTATTCATTTAGAATTTTAACTTTTATTTTAGATTCTGGGGTACCTGTGCAGGTTTGTTACCTGGGTATATTGCATTACTCTGAGGCTACGGGTACAATTAATCCCATCACCCAGGTATTAAGCATAGTACCCACTGGTTAGTTTTTCAATCCTTACTCCCCTCCCCCTCATTAGTCCCCAGTTTCTAACGTTGCCATCTTTATTTCAGATGACAAATTTATATATCTGGAAAACCTAAACACAAAGTGAAAAATTTCTGCAAATGATAAAGTAACATATTAAAGTAGCAGGTATAAAATCAACACACTAAAACCAATAGCTTTTACGTGTACAGCAGGTCTTTGAATAATGTTGCTTCATTTAGGGCTGTGTCACTATGTTGATGAGAAAAAATCATCAGTTCCCAGCTGGGGCCACTGTCTGCATGGAGTTGGCACATCCTTCTTGTGTCTATGAGGGTTTTTTTGGCTACTCAAGTTTCCTCCCACATCTCACAGCTGTGCCCAGTAGGTGAATTGGCCTGACTCTGGTCCCAGTATGAATGGGTGGGTGAGGGTGTATGTAAGTGCACCCTGTGATGGGATGGGGTCCTGGGCAGGTTGGATCTCACCTAGTGCCCTGAGCTTTGGGGACAAGCTCCAGCCACCTGAGACCCTGAACTAGAATCATTGAATAAATAATTGTTTTTATTCATCTTTTTAAAATGTGTGTATAGCTCACATTTATTTCAGTGCTTAATATTAGAAATGTTTTGATCTTTATTTTGAAGTTTGGTTATGTTTTTGTGACCACAAATTGGCTGTAGGAACTTAGTTACTGCTTATATCAACTAGCCTATGGTCAAGTTGGTTTCATTACATGTTGTTTCACTTGAGGTTTCCAAGAATCTACTGATGACATTAAGTAAGGATTTACTGTATATAAGATGACAAACTGTAGAAGATACAATGAAAGAGAAGAAAAATAAAGATAAATGAATGAACAAAATATCTACGTGTAAACTTAACAAGAAATGTTCAAGAACTATTAAGAAAACTATAAATATTCCTGAAGGACACAAAAATTAACTTGAACAAAAAGAAACAGTGTCATTTGAAGAAATGGTATTATAAAAATGTCAGCTCTCTGTAACTTAATTTATAAATTCAACAATCATTCCAGTAAAAATACAAAAGCATTTTTGGAGCTAGACAAGTTTATTATAAAGCTTATTTGGTCAATCAAAACAGCAAAAATTGTCAGGAAAACCCTTAAAAAAAAGAATAACGGTGGAATGGAAAAGAGCCAATCCTACCAGATATTAAAACATACATAAAGCCTCTCAAATAAAATAGTGTGACACTGGTGCATGGGTGGATATAGAGAACAATGAATCAGAAGAGAAATCCAAAAATTAATCCAATTAGATAAACAAATTTAGTTCACAAAAAATTAGAATTATAACTCAATTGGGTAAAAAGGGATGTTTTAATAAGTGATGTTCAAATAACTGGATTACTCTATGAAAAATAGAAAGTTAGATATAATTCTCAAACTGTGTGCAATGATGACTTTGAAATGGTCAAAGATTTACACGTAATGAAAAAATCAAACAATACATATATTAATATAAGGAAACATTGATGAATCTCTATAAATTGTAAGAAAATTTTCTTAACTATAATTCAAAATCTGCGTGCAAAAAAGGAAATGACTCTGAATCTAATTATTTTAAAATAAACTTTTGCACTATAAGCAAAGCAAAAATGTAAATTACAAAGCAGGAAAAATATGTGCAGTTTATACTAAAGAATTAATACCCTTAAGACAGAAAAACACTAAAAAAAAGTTCAGAAATCTACTAGAAAAACAAGCAATGGATATGAACAGATGGTTCACAGTAAAAATACAAATATACTTTAACATAATATAAAGTGTTCAGACTTGACTCATAAATAAGATGCTAGTTAAACATCGCTTGGAAAGGAAAGAATCAAAATAGCAGATCTGTGACTCCTTCCCTCTCACTCTGGGAGGGTTAACCTTCAATAGATCTCCTTTTAAACTTTCTAAGGCTTTTACCAAGATACACCAGGTTTCTCTAGCTTGTCTGTCATAAATGACCCAGAATTTATTAACATATAGAGCAGAGCTAGTGGCAAAATGGAAGCTGGGTTGCATAGATTCTCTTTCTGCATGACTAACAAGAGAATAAAAACAAAGAAGCACCAAGGTGTTTAAAGCTTCCTCTGAGCTGATGTGTATCACACATATTGTTAATATTTGTTTTACTCTGATATCAAAACGTGTTTCAATGTGAGAATGAGGGATATTTTTTGGAAGCTGCATCTGATGGGTTGGGGTCCCTACAGAGAAACACACTGTGTCTTTGTTGCTCCTTGCTTTAGCTTTTGAATCATTAGTGTAGTCTAGTGGTTGGTAAGATCTATGACTTGCTTGAGTTGCTCTGACAATCTGACATTTTGTGGTAAAGAAGATATTATTGCCTGCCTATTAGGGTGACAAAAAGAATCTCTTGGTTTTGCTGTAGGGAGAGAAGCATGTTTAAACATTGCTGGTTAAAAAACAAAATGGTATGTGAAATGTAGCAAGGTAGAACACAATTATCTATGCAACTACCCTTTGATCTAGTGCTCCCTCTTTTGGGAATCTATCCAAAAAATGCAGATCTAAAAATGTTTTTTTAAAAAGACATATGCACAAGGCTATTCACTGCAGTCCTATCTAAAACAGCAGAAGACTGGAAACAAGTCACATGTCCATCGGTAGACAATGGATTTAATAAGCGATGGAATGTGCACACCCTGGAGCTCTATGCAACTGTTTAAAAGAGGGGAATATCTTAATATGCTTCCATGGAGTGACTTCCTGAATATATTTTTAAGTGAAAAAGCAAGGTATATAACAGTATACAGTATCCACATATTATCTAAGAAATGGGCATTATACAAATGCATATATACATTTGTTTATTTTATCATCAATGAAAGGACAAATTAGAATGTTAAAAATAATAGATTATCCATAGGGTAAAGGGAGAAACAGGTCAAGAGGCAGAGATGTAAATCAAGACATTCCCTGAGTACGTCTTAAGTTTCAGTTTTAAAATAAAAATGAAACAAATACTTTAAAAAAAGCAATCTCTAAAATAAAATGTGAAATAAAACAAATCAGTCTAATGGGTATTGATTGGTAGCTCAACCACACAGAAAAACATTGTTTTAAGTGACTTTAAAACATGGTAATTTGATAGTATATCCTTAATGGGATACATTATAAGAGCAAAATTATTTTAGTAACAACAGTGGTGTTTTTCTCTCTCACACATATATATTTATATGATTAATCATATATATATGTATACGCACAAATGATTATAATGGTATTATTATTCTGACACTTCTGACACACATTCACATGTACACACATATATGATTAATCACATGCACCAGATAGATAAACATGATTAAAATTAAAGCATAAGTACTGGACACCTAATATATAACATGATGACTGTAGTTAATAATGACAGATACTTGAAATATGCCGAAAGTAGATTCACGTGCCTTCACCACACAAACACACACACAATAGGTAACTATTTGAGATGACGGTTGTGTTAATTAGCTTGATTTTGGTAATCATTTCACAATATATATGTTTATCAAAATATAAAGTTGTACACCCTAAAGCAATTTTTGTCAGTTATACCTCAACAAAGCTGAAGAATTAAAGCAAATAGGTGATTATATAAATATCATTAGGAACTCATTTTTCTAGTATAAAAGTATAAAGATTTATATGTTAAATCAAAGAAATCAAGTAATAACCTTGTAACCATATATTTAATTTGCTAATAGCAGTATAAACTCATTACATTTTTTTTTCATAAACAAACATATTTTCTGTCTCTATCCACTGAAAAGACCAATGGGCAAAGACCAGCTCTGTATTACTAGGTAACCCCAGCACCTAGACTGTGCTCTTTAAATGCTATTTTCCTCTGAGAAGAACCAGAGCTCTTCAGAGAAATGGAGGATCCTGGGTCTGGGGCAGTAAAAATGTAGGATGAATTAGAAGCATCTTGTAGGATAGGAAATCCAGAAAGCTATGAGACTCCTGAAATTATGTCAAAATGTCTCAGAAGCCAATGTGAAGCAGCTCCTCTTGGTTAAAGATAAAAAGAACGGAGTCTCAAAACCAAACGTAACAAAACAAAAAGACAAAAAGATTGAAAACCAAATGTGTTTTCAAAAAAAATACATCCATAACACAGTGGTCCTCCCTTTTCTGAAGACTATACGTGCTGTTTTCTTCATCTGATGACCAAGAGGGCTTCTCAGTGACTCAAGGGGTCGGGGGACAGTGTGAAGATGCTGGCAAAAGGGAGAATTCACAACCACCCAGGATGGAGCCAAAATAGAATGCGATTTCATCACGCTCCTCTGAACCGTGTGCCATTTAAAACTTATGAATGGTTTATATCTAGAAATTTTCATTTGCAGATCACATTTTCAGATCAAGGCTTAACATGGATAACTGAAACTTGGAAAGTGAAACCACAGAAAAAGAGGGAACTGTTGTAATCCTCAAAAATGATACTAAAACCAAACCAACAAACCAAGGAAACCTCACTGGTCAACTTTTTGGAGAGTGAAAAACTTTGTTCTTTTAAAGATTTTAGGGGAAAGCATTGTCTTTTACCACTATAAAATAAATTAGGCACTGAAAGACAAATACCATATGGCCTCATTTATATGTGAAATCTAAAAAAGAACTTACAGAAGAAGAGAGTCGAATAGTGGTTACTGTGACTGGGGTTGAGGAAGAAGTTGTTGCTGAGATAGTGGTGAAAGAACATAAAATTTCAGATAAATAAAACAAATAAATGTAGGATATCTAATGTGCAACACAATGACTTTGGTTAATAAGTGTATTCTATTCTTGAAAATTACTAAAAGAATAAATTTTAAGTGTTCTCACCCCAAGAGATAAAATATGTGAAGCAATACATATATTCATTAGTTTAATTTAGCCATTCCACCGTGTATAGATATTTCAACACAACATCATGTACACGATGAATATACACAATTTTTGTCCATTTAAATTAACAAGTAAACATTTTTAAAAACTCTAAGATTTCCTTCATAACACACACACACACACACACACACACACACATTTTCTTAATATTATCCAATACGCAGCCATATTCAAATGTTCCCAGTTGTTTTCAAGTCATGCTTTTTAGTTGATGTGTTAAAACCTGGACAAATCAAGGTTCTCGCTATGTCTCCTACATTGGTCTTGAATTCCTGGCCTCAAGCAATTCACTCTATAAGAGGCACCCCTGCCCCCCCCCAGCTTTTCTCCTTTCTTAAAATAGCATGGAAGCAATTGGATCACTGTTATCTTTCAATTTTGTCATCAAGAATAAGATTCAAGGACCTTGTAATAATTTTCAGTATAAGTTATATTGAGCTGAGTGGTTTTTTTTTTTTTAAGTTATATTGAGCTGAATGGTTTTTTATTTTAAAGTGAGGCATTCAGTGGGAGAGGGTAAGGGAAGTAAAAGTACCTTAATAATAGTGTGTATTACATTGTGCATTTGCTTGTGTATTGTTTTTTAGATCTTATTTCCCAATTGCTAGCCCCTGAAGAACACAGGCTTTGTCTTATGCCCTGAGGAAACCCAGTGCCTGGCACATAGTTGATGCTCAACAAATACTTCTTAAATGAGTAAGTCAGTGAGAGAATGAATGCATGAATGAATGAGTTTCTCTGATGGGAGTATAGAAAGTCAAATCCCTCATACAGAAAGGTCCTCATTGATAATCACCCTATATCTGGGTCCTTATTTAATTGGAAGATGAGCCACAGTATTACATTTTGAGGTCACCTACTTATTTGATACTTATTTGGTCTTTTCATCCTTCTTGAACCTCTCCTACTTTGTATTCATCTTCCAAGAGAAAGAATTAAAATTCCAGCACTGTGGCATGGACACAAATCTTTCGGCTTTAAAATAAAGCGTTTTGTTTCTTTAAAATAATAAAGAGTCCATATAGGGGACAAAAAGGCGAGACTTCTAGCTGCAGTTTTCCTCCTGGAACTTAAGCCATCTCTCTCTTAAGTTAGACATGACTAAAGTAAAATGGTTTCTATGGCATTTAGGAAAAATTCAAAGTCTGAATGCACTCACATTACTTTATAAGCTATCCAGCCATATACCTCCTGACAGAGCCCATTTCCCTAACATTAAAATTTAATACAACCATTTCTCCTCTCCTTCTTTTGGTGTTTAAAAATATAAGCACTCTTATACTCAAGCTCTCATTAAGCAATCCTTTCCAGTTTCATATGCTGTATGTGAATCCTGGAAGTTCCTTTTTCTTTTAGGATATCGGGATCACTGGTAACTTCCAATTTTGTCATCAAGAATAAAATGCAAGAAACTGGAAATAATTTTCAATGTAAGTTATGTCGTGTTGACTTGTGTGAATGTCTTCTAAAGTAACGCTTTGAATGGAAGAGGATAAAGGAAGTTAACGTAGCCTAAAATATTCTTTCCTAAGGCTTGATACAGTGGTCATAGTTTGATTATTCCCCTAGAGGACCTGCTAAAGAAAACGCTGATGGATGTGAATAAATTTTGATGCCAGTGGCCTTCCCAGCGCCATCCCAAATGGAGAGATGTATTTTAGTTGTGATTAGTTGATTTTTTGCTGCATAACACCTGTTCTGTTTATGGTAAAGTCCATCTTTTGTCCTTTGGAAAGAAATGCTCCTTAATCTAATCCATTTGGTTTATGTGAGATTGAAACAATTTATTTTAGGGTGGTTCAGAGGGTAGTCATCTGGCTAAGGCATGAATGATTGCAGCATTTTTTTCACCTGGATATCACTTTTGGTTCAGGAATGTACAAAAGAATCACCAATAAGATACAACATATTGTAAAAAAAGAATTTCCCTTTATAATGTGTTGCTATTTCTAACAGAATAGATGCCTAGGAGTGGTGGAAGAGATTTTGCTGCAATAAATAAAAAGGCTGACTGAAGCCAAAAGAGAGAAAAGAAAGGACATGAGATACAGATGGCTCTCTAATTACAAACTCTAAGCACCTGGATTTAGCCATACCTGAAGATTATCCTGAACTTTTCTGTTACATCAGCCAATAAATTATTTCTGACTGAAGACAGTTTAAGTTGGATTTTTGTCTTCTGAAACAGCCAGCATACTGACACATGTATAACATGGCTGTGTCACTATCAGTGGCCCAACTGGGAATTCGGGAAGAAGACAGCAATTCTCACGTTTACTGCTCGAAGAAAGAATTTGCATGGCGTTCATCCAAGAGCCACAGCATTTTTCAGGAAAATCCATTAAGACTTAGTCTTTTTAGAAAGATCTAGTTCTTACGAGACACCAACTAGACATTGTCTATTTTCCTTGTGTATTACCTACTTTGTGGGCATTCGAAAGAAAGATGTAAGGGTAGAAGTAGTACATTTCAGTGAAATCAGTTCATATTCAACTATCTTCTTTTCCCTTTCCTTTTTTTTTTTTTTTTTTTTTTTTTTTTGCTGAATTTCTTTTGCAGGATCAAGCCAATTTTGCCAAAAGACCAGATTGGAATATTGATTTAGCACTCAGATAGGAAAGCCAACCTTTTGCCAGCATGGCCAAAATACCATCTGTAGCAAATGAAATCTGATTGCTTTGCACAAAGTCTCTGGATCCCAGTTTTTGGACAAGGTCTGTGAGGGTGAAAATGTATCCAGAAGCCAGACTCTCCTTAAATCACCCTCATTTTTGAGACAATGAGGAAAAGGGAAGAAAAAGTTCACCTACAAATGACAAATGATCAACACAGCTTGCTTGCTAAGTGAAGTTGACTAATCTATTACCTCTGAAATGATTTCAAGGTGTTACAGAATGAGCTCGCCTATATTTCACATTTGCGGGGACATAAGGCAATAAATTCTAAGCATGCTTCATTGCCCTGTAATAAGTTACTCACATCATCTTCACACTAGTTGATTACTGATCAAATCGTTTGGTGACCGTGATTGAGACTGCAAGCATATTTTTGCCAGAGCATAGGCATTGCAAAATGTTTTCACAGTAGAAAGACTCAAGGAAATACACAGTTGGAAGTTCCTGAACTCTGATTTCAGTGGAATAACACTTGATTTATTCAATCACAGCACATTTTTTGCAACCTGTGTAATTTGCATGTCATATATTTCTAAGGAATCCAAGAACATTCATGTTTTATCTAATTTATCTCCATAATTTCCCTGGCTGGAGAAAAGAAAGAGCTGATTGGCAAACCTGACTCAAATCATCATGTTTTGCAAATAACGAGCTCACTGAACAAAAAGGTAGATTAGTTTTTCCCAGGGCATTCACATACAAAATCTAAATGATCAAGACTATATTGATTTTCTCCTTCACCATTGCGTCTTAAAGACCCTGAAGTAGAAAATGAAGCCACACCTATTGGTGGTGGGTGGTAATTGCCAGGTAATCCCTCTCCCTTTGTGCCGCATGCCAACCCTTCACTCAGAGATTTCTTAACAGTGCAGAGCAACATAACACACACGGTTTCTCATTATCCGTGTGCCCCTATCTGTGCTAGCACCTGCAGGTGAACAGATGAATGTGTCAAACCACAGCCCACCAGAGCCTCTTCTCATGATGGGAGGGATATAGTTAGACATATAAAAGATAGAGCTAAATATATAAAAATGTTGGTACTGTCTCACACACTATTTCTTCGCTTATTTAACAAACAAAAATAAAAACAAAAACCAATGAATAAAAAGTTAGCAGAACTCATCTCCTCTAATTCTAAACTCTCAAGCATTCATGTGATCAAATTGATGTGGAAGCTTCTAGATTTTTCTGTGCTTGTGTAAACTTATACAAACCTGCGTTGATGTTTTAAATTTTCTAAATGGAATTAAACTATATAAAGTGCACTGAAACTAGCTTTTTTGGTGTAGTAATATCATGGACATCCCTCTATGCATATATGGAGAAAGCTAATTCGTTATTTTAATATTTGTTCAAATTTTTATTTTGCAGGGGGACAAGGTCTCACTCTGTTGCCCAGACTGAAGTGCAGTGGTGCAATCATTGCTCACTGAAACCTCGACCTCCTAGGCACAAGTAATCCGCCCACCTCAGCCTCCCAAGTAGCCAGGATGAGAGGCACATACCACTATACCCAGGTAATTTTTTATTTTTTGTATAGATGGGGGTCTCTCTATGTTGTCCAGGCTGGTCTTGAACTCCTGAATTCAAGTGATCCTCCTGCCTCAGCCTCCTAAAGTGCAGGGAATACTGATGGGAGCCACTGTGCCTGGCTGAAAACTCACTTTTTAGATAGTTGCATACTGTTCTATATTATAGATATGCCATACTTAATTCAGCAATCCCATAATTAGTAGATATTGAAGTTATTTTTTGTTTTTTTCCCAGGTGATTTATTTCTTATCCTGTTCATCTTCCTCCTCCTTCTCCCTTTTCTTTTCTTTATACCTCCAAAGGTACACAAAAAAAACACATTTGTACTTATATTTCTACTTAAGGATTTTCTCATTTCTGTTAAAGAGATTCACAACAGTGAGACTGCTGGAATAAGATATACACTTTAAATCTTAATTTAAATATCTGTGTTACTTCACCTGATGTCTTTTAACGTTTGGTAATATAGTCATATTGTGGTCAACTTGTTTGGTTATTTTTATAACTCTTCTATTACTGAGTTTTCTTTTGATAAGAGCCGTATGTTATAACGGTTCAGCAATTATTTTATTATATCTATTATGTTAGCAAATGCATCAGTACTTAACTATGGCCCAGACAGCTCTGAATATACCTATCGACTTCTCTAACCTTAGGACAACATATGTGCTAATAGTGTCTCCATTGTACAGAGAAGGAAAATGAGAAAGAAACAGGCTGATTGATTTGCTGATGGTCATACAGTTCATAAGGGAAAGCACCAGGATTTGTAACCGGGGGTATCTGACTGAGTCCATATTGCTGCCCACTGGGCTGAGCTACCTATCAATAAGCAAGGAATGGGCCCAGCAACTAGGAAGTAGAAAACCTTGGGTTCAGCTATTGACTCTGCTATTTACTAGGCAGGAGGATCACTTGAATTCGCAGAAACTACTTATCATTACTGAATACAGCTTGTCCAGCAGTTCTAATCAAAAATCTGAAATCCAAAATGCTCTAAAATCCAAAAGGTTTTGAGCACTCATGTGGAAAATTCTACACCTGACCTCACGTGACGGGTTGCAGTCAAAATACATGGCACAAAACCCAGTTTGTTCAGTCTGCCATTGCCTGTTGTTGCTGTTGTTTAAGAGCTAATCCCGGTGTCTACTGAGGCTGCTGTGCTGCTTAGTCACCCTGAACATGTTATTTTTTCACTGTATTACTGCTATGTCATATTTTTTTTACCACTGTTCATTCTCACACTGCTATGAAGAAATATCCCGAGACCGGGTAATTTATAAAGAAAAGAGGTTTACTTGACTCACAGTTCTGCATGGCTGGGGAGGCCTCAGGCAACTTATAATCAAGTCGGAAGGCACCTTTTCACAGGGTGGCAGGAGAGAGAATGAGTGTCAGCAGGGGAAATGCCAGATGCTTATAAAACCATCAGTTCTTGTGAGAACTCACTGTCACAAGAACAGCATGAGGGAAACCATATCCATGGTTCAGTTACCTCCCACTGGGTCCCTCTCATGACATGTGAGGATTATGGAGTTTACAATTCAAGATGAGATTTGAGTGGGGACACAAAGGCAAACCATATCAATCATTAAGTACTTACTGTAAGTGTAAGAAAGTAAATGCATATCAGTAGCATATAAATTCAGTCAGGAGTGATGGAAATGCCAAACAACCACAGATTGTCCCCATGGGTGGCTGAGATAGGGGCACCTTTGCTTTCTGATGTGCAATGTGCACAGACTTTGTCTTATGCTAACATTATTATAAATAATATAAAATTATTTTTAGGCTCTGTAAGGCATATATAAAACATAAGTGAATTTGGAGGTAAATTTGGGTCCCTTCCCTAACATATCTCATTATATAGACACAAATATTTCAAAATCTGAAGAAATATAAAATCCAAAACACTTCTGGTCCCAACCATTTTGAATAAGGAATGCTCAACCTGTGTCAGTTTTCTCATCTTTAATGTAGACTCATAGCATCCTCCTGGAAAGGCTGTAACTGAATGAGGTCATGTTTGCAGAGTGTCTAGAACACAGTTCAATAATTCTGTTTCTTTTGCCCCCTGCCTTATCTTTTTCTGTCCTCCATTATTTCCCTTTATTCTTTCCTTGTACCCCCAGCCCCTTGTTCAGTGTCTGGCATGCAATATTCAAAAACCATATTTTTTGTTTCTCTTTCTTGTTCACGTCTCCATGCTTTCAGACTACTGCTCTATCACTTGAAAGACATTCAGTAATTGAAGGCTGAATTTAGCAAACTTTGGTCTAGTATTCAGATCACATGGAGAATTAAAAAATATACAATCTATGTGCATACATGTGTAGAGAGGCCCATGCCTCAACCCTTGAGAGTTGATTTAGTCTTGGTGTCAAGAACTTTAAAATTTCATCAGATCGTTCTAAAATGTACCCAGAATTTAGAACCACTGGTCTAATAGAAGAATCTGTATTTCTTAGTCATTTTGATGGATCAGGAGCTCTTAAATGTGAAGCAATTTAGAACTACTCACCAGGAGGACCTATTAGAACACAGACTGCTTGGCCCCATCCCCAGAGTTTCTGATTCAGTATGTCTGGGGAGGGGCTTGAGACCACATTTAAACCAAGTTCTCAGGTGAGGGTAATACCACCAGTCAGGGTAACACTTAGAAAACCACTGTGCCATGTTTCTGGTGAAGGAGGATGACGCTTCATCCTCCAGGAACTCTGTGTTGGAATCTTAAGTCAAATAAAGAGCTTATTCTCTGTTTCCAAAGCACTTCACACTGCTTAGTTTATACTTCTATCATTATATTACCAGATTTGTCTGTTTCCTCAACCAGAAAAAATTCTTCTCTAGTATTGAAACCATAATTTTTTTCATTCATATAACACCCCAAGGTTACCGTCACTGCTGACAAATAGCAAGCAGTCCTAAGATGTTAAATACATGGAAGATTTCCACCTTTATGAAGGAAGAGAGAAGGAAGTGCTTAATTCATCACCAGATTATTATCTCATTTGAATGCCACTAAACTCACTGAACTTACAGAGCTTAATTACAGAGGCACACACAGTGGATAGAATAAAAATACTTGATTCCACATTACACCCAACCCAATTACTGGTTTTCCTGGAATGGTGGTAGAGACAGCCTCTATTCATATAATGAAAATTAATTTCACCTCTCCATAACTGCAATACTCAAAGATTGCATATGCCTTGTCTCCCTCACCATTTCATTTTAATTTAGCAGATGTTTAATAGCATATAATTACATCTCAGCACTGTTTGGGATAGGAAAATTAGGAATCCAATTTGCATTTTAGGAATTTGGAAACCTAAAATCTAATTCTCTAATATCAGATTTGGCCAAATAGAATACGCTGGTGATCATTTGACAGTAAACCCTGTCATTTGTCTAGATAAATTCAAGAACTGGGCATCCACTCATGTTTGAATGAATTGTCTTAGGTCATATTCTTGGCAGGGGACACTTTGTTTTTTGTCTGCCTATTCTTATTCTCCAGTTTCCTTTTGGGACTCCTTTTGTCCCATTTGTATTTAGTCTTGATAGTAGGATAATCTTGAGTTGCTTTTCCCAACGGATACTAGTATAAAAAAAAATACCTTCTCTTCTTGGCATGGGATAGACCTACTTGTACATAAACCTCCACCATTGTGCGTTCCCTAGCAGAATTTTAATTTTAGCCATTGATAAACAGAGAGAAGAAAATGCTACTGGTATTTGAAACAGGTCATTCCAGACATAAAATGTTTGCCAAGCTTCCTGCATCCTTGGACCTGGGACCTTCCCAAGCCTGGTGTGCCTTTTTCTCTTTAATTCCATTAGTCCTTCAGCTCTGTGGACACATGCAGTCCTACCAAATTTTCTGTGGCTTACATTTGCCATAATTGGTTTCTATTGCTTTCAACTTTAAAATTCCTATGCAGATTGACTCTAGCACAAATAATGAATCTTATTTTTTCATGCTCACTAACCTCTCCAGACACACCCATTTGGGCATTAACTAGGATTTTGTTTTTAGTTAGCAGATTTAAAATTTTTAAAGTATCTATTTCTTCAGTGCTTCCATAGCTTTTTCTTTCAAGTGAAATCCCCCACCCAAATTTTAAGAAACTTATTTTAATTAGTCACATTACTAGGACATGTAATAACTCACATACATAAATTAAGTGCTATATTGAAATTTGTCGCCCATCATATGTTATAATAAGAATACCCTTGTCCTTCTAGCAATTGTTCTCTTCTTCAGATTAGTAAAGTATATCCCATGATCTATGAGAAATGCAATTGCTTTTTTCTAGAAAGCAAATATAAAAATATCTGTGTCACTAGAATTTAGCAGTATCTTGTACATGCTCAAGACCTATATTTTTGGGTGTCTCAATATGATTTCAAGCAAGGATATTTGGAGGGATGTTAAAGATTAACAAGATCAATCCTTTACCTACCCATTTATAAAATGAGGTTTATGGGAGGCTGAGGCAGGTGGATCACTTGAGGTCAGGAGTTTGAGACCAGCCTGGCAAACATGGTGAAACCCCACTCCACTAAAAATACAAAAATTAGTCAGGCGTTGTGGTGTGTGCCTATAATTCCAGCTACTTGGGAGTCTGAAGCAGGAAATCAGATGCACCCAAGAGGCAGAGGTTGCAATGAGCCAAGATCATGTCATTGCATTCCAGCCTGGGCGACAGTGAGTCTGTCTCAAAAAAAAAAAAAAAAGGGAAGTGTAGAATTGTAATTTTGTTGTTCAGCAGCACCCAAATCCACCTTCACAACCAACGTGGTCCTTAAGAGGATGAGCTTTGGCTTCTAATAGAGTTGGACACTATGCACATCACTTAAAACCTTAGAGACTCAATTTCCTCCAATTTATAATGTGGTATACAGTAATAACAACCATCTCTTTTAAGGTACAAAGTGTTACCAGTGAACCAATCACATAATTAGTGCTAAATAAATAGTACCATTTTCATTGCTGCAATGAAGATTTTGATCTTTCTAATATTTGCTGCCTCAGCTAAGTTGCCTGAGAACAACTGCTACATTTTTCCAAGTGAGATTTAGGAACTGTTTTATTATTGATGCCATAATTACACAATTCTTCTTAGTGATGTTGGCAGTTCTTGGAAATACGGAAGGATTGCATGCCCAGGAAAAACAAACTTGGCTGTTTCAAAACAGCACAACTGGCTGAGTAAAGGATGATATTAAAAGACACAAAAATGGTACAGGGTACTGATCAAATTTAAAGGCTAAAAAGATATAGAAGGCAAGCAGCTTGCAGGTTGTAGGATAATACAAAGCATCTTCTGCTTTATAGGAAATCAAATATATCAAGGATCAGCAATGTATGGCCAGTGGGCCAAATCTGGCCTCGTACCTGCTTTTTTGAATTAAGTTTTATTGTAGCACTGCTGAGTTCCTTCACTGACATACTGTCTATGACTGCTTTTGTGCTATAATAGAAAAACAGAGTTGTTGCGACAGAAAACATGTGGCCTGCAAACCCTAAAATATTTGCTAACTGATCCTTTGCTGGAAAAGTTTACCTAACTTTGAGCTACATAATTTATCCCCTTATGGGTTTAATGACATTTTAGTAGCTGCAAAATTCAATTTCTGTGAAATATTTCAAGCCCTGATTTAAAATGATTGCTTTTTCCCTGTCTGCATTTTCCCCCTTTACATAGCATGTACGCATGTTCTCACGTAGAACTAATTTGTCCTCTTACTTACATATGTATTTACAGGTCAACTTCTTTAGTTGCCTGTTGAAACACCCTATAAAGATAGCTAGAGAAAATAAGTAGATTTGCAAACAGAAATAAATGGAGAAGGTCGCTGGATTTCAGCTACTTGCCGGTAGGAAATGTTGGCCAATGTCATTACACATATGCAGTACAAAATTCTGAGGGTGGCAAAAGTCAGGTCTCAGAAGAACTGGACAAGCCAGGAAAGCCAATCTTAAATTTGCCATCCATACAATGGGCAGGTTTGATTGTTTGAAGGGTGACCAATGACAGCGGTCAAGGAGGATTTGACAAGGGAATTTTATCCCTTGCAACAAGTAAGGAGAATGCTGGGGACAGTTTCCAAAGCAGCATCTGTCCCTGAACAGCGGTAAAAACAGGGCTGTTTTAGGGCTGGTTAGCCTAGTCATTGCATGTAGAGGTGGAGTAAAGGCAGCCCACGGTGCCCCACCGTGTTTCTACATAAATTGCGTTTATAGAAAATAGTGAATAAACTACTCTCTGGGTGCAGATTTTCATATGATAATAAGGACAGTTCACCAAAGTTCATTTCCAGCTCAGGCATCTCAGGATCCAACCATTCTCCCCCAATCCCCACCCCGCTGGGGCTGAACTTCTTACTGGAACTTTTCTGAAGCAAGAACTCAAGTTTCAACCGTCACAAGTGGTTACTTTTTCACAGTGTGTACCCCAAAACCCAAGTACCCTGGGTTACAAATTCACCCCAGGCCGTACCTGTTTCAAGGGAAGGGACAATGGCTGTTTGACCATAGTTGTAGCACAGGTCTACTAACTGAAAGGAATTATGTGTTGAGTATCCTTCATTAGAAATGCTTGGGCCTAGAAGTGTTTTGGATTTCCAACTTTTTCAGATTTTGAAAGACTTACATACACATAATCAGATATCTTAGGAATGGAACCCAAGTCTAAACATGAAATTTATTTATGCTTTATATACACCTTCAACACGTAGCATGAAGCTACATTCATACCATATTTTAAATAATGTTGTGTATGAAACAAAGTTTGTGTTCATTAAACCATCTGAAAGCACAGGTGTTATTATTTCATGTCAGTGATCAGAAAGTTTGGAATTTTGGAGCATTTTGGATTTTGGATTTTGGAACTAGGGATGCTTAACTTGTATTTGGATGCTAATCATCAGGGTATTTCAGGTGAGAGCAACTCTTCCCTATTTCCACATAGTGACTACCAGAATGGAACAGAAATGACCTTGAAGGATCCCAAGATGGAAAGAAGAGAGAGAAGAGCTTCAACAGCAGGAACAGAAGCTGGAATGTCGGAGGTGATGAAGTAAGCCAGAATCGGGAAAAGAGGACCACTGTAGGTCAATCTACCAGAAATCGATTCACTAAATAATCAACTTGCTGAACAACTGACCTGCCTCAAATGAAGAAACAAAGCCACAACATAATTTTAGCAGCATTCACAGCAGTATTTTGACTCAGAGTGTAGAACAGTGGGAGGTACAACTCTCTGCCTGCCCTCTGGGAGTGTGCAAGGGTTCAGAGTGGGGCCAGGGACTTCTCAGGGGCACGAAGAGAGTCCTATTGGCCTCTCAGTTCACTCATGGGACATGGTCATGGTGATCATGTGGAAGGCAAGTCCAGGAGTTCGTCCCCTGGTGTCTTTGAGAAGTGACCCAGAGTGCTCTTGTGAAGTGGGCACAGCAGGGTAGGAGGTGGTCACCACTGAAAGACAGCAGCCCATGCCCACCATGGTAAAACAGGTGTGGCATACACGCCGTAAAAGATAAAACTTCAGGGGAAAAAATGAAATGGCTGTTAAAACCATTCTGTAAGACACAAATTGCCATGAATTGCTAATAGAAACAAATGTTTGCATCTGAGCTTTGCTTGCAAAGAGGGACAGCCACAGCCATTCATGAGGACCGGTGGGATGTCCCAGTGAGCCTCTGGGACTCTACATGAACAATTTAGGGTGGACATTCCAGCAACTCTGCAAGTAGATACCAACCAGAGAACTTGAGTTTCTAAAACTTAATAACTGCACCTAGTTCCTGTGCTGGCAACTCTATGGTACATCATCTTCCTTGGTAAATCATGTCAGAGAGAGCTCCTTAAAGGCCTTCATCAGTCCACCCCTCCTTGGCTAATAGTGACTGCTCTATCATATTTTTTTAGTTGAGTGCCTATATGGCCGTGCACAGGTCTATTAGTTGGAATGTATGCAAATAGTTAAGCTTCCATGTTTTGCAGCTCTAAGCAAACAAATGTCCAGCCTAGCTTCAAGGATGTGAATTGAGAGCATCCAGATGAGCCTGCAACATTTACATAGCACTTGAGTCCTCGTGGTCAGCAAATGTGATATTCACACTCCTTTGTAGACACCTTTTATGTGTATAAGGCCCAGATGATGCTCATCAACAGAATAAGACAAACAGAATCAACAGGTAGGTGTGGAATCATTTTTCTAAGTAACTTTCAAGACAGTTATTCTGTAGTTAAACCTATGTTAGATATATGGGAAATGAGTACAGGTTGCACACTCAACCCTAATAAGACAATCTGAACATAAGTGGCTGATTCACGCCAGTAACCATTTGCCCTAGTAGAGTCCAGTTTTAATCCACAGGAGCACAATTATGTCTACTTCCCAGCCAAGTTCAATTTCATCATGCAGCCAGTGGCTTCCACTTAATGAACATCTACAATGTGCCACACACTGTGCTGTTTCTCACATGTATTGGCCTCACTGAATCTTTACAACAATCCTCCAAGTTAGTTAGTACTATGAACATCTGCATTGTACAGTTAGAAAATTGATGTTAGGTCACACAACTGATGCAGGGCAGACAAGAGCCAAAATTGGGGTTTGGCCCAAGAGAGCTCTTGGCCTCACCTAGGAAAGAACTCAAGAGTAAGCTGTTGGTGTTAGTAACTTTTAGTGACGTGGCAGTGCACAGCAGCAGCAGAGGTACCGCTCCTTGCAGAGCAGGGTTAACCAATAGGCACTGTGCCCAGCGTAGCAGCTCAGAGGCAGTTCTGCACTCACAGTTATACCTACTTTAAATGATATGCAAATTACAGCTGGGTTATGCGGAAATTTCTAGAAATAGGATGGTAACTTCCAGGTTGTCAGGTTGTTGCCATAAAAAAGGGGCAGTAAGTTCCAGGCATGGCAGTGGCAATGGTAAACTGTCATGGCACTGGTGAGCATGCCTTACAGAGAGGTGATTTCACCTCTTCTTTGTTTCAGCAAGTCCTCAATCTGGTCCAGTGTCCAAGCCCTCCCTCTAGAGTTGAGTCTTGCCTCCTATCTCACAACTAGTAAGGGGTACCACAAAGCTAATAATCCTGGTTTAACTAACTCTAGCACCTGGTTCCTGACTGCTGTGCTGTATAACACCCTGACTTGTTAGTAATTTTTGCCAAAGGAGAATCAGTAAATGCCATGATATTGGGGTTGGCAAACTGTGGCTTGTGGGCTAAATTGGAGACACCACCTAATATAGCTTAGGAGATAAGCATGGTTTTTACATTTGAAACGGTAAAAAAAAAAAAAAATCAAAAGAAGAATGTGGCACATGTAAATCACATGAAACTCAAATTCCAGTGCCCACAAATAAAGTTTAATTGGAACACAGTCATACTCATTCTTTTATTTCCTGGCCATAGCTGCTTTTGCACTATGCCTGTGGACTGGAATGGTTGCAACTGAGACTTTATGGCTGGCAATGCCTAAAATGTTTACTTTCTGGCTCTGATGCAGGATTTTTCTCAGCCCCTCCACTGGACTCATGGGAGAGGCACCCCCTCTACTCAGCCTGCAGTGCTCAAGCCCTTACTGGAGGGAGCACATGAGTCAGCAATGCAGTATCTGGCCAGCCGTTCTGGGCACTGACACAGGAACAAGCTCCATGCAAGACCCAAGTCCAGACCATGCATGAGCGAGCAAGTGTGGGACCCTGTCAGCCACTCCAGATGCAGAAACAGGAGCAAACTCAGTGCAGGGTCCACAGCCAGACCAGGCATGAGGGTGCCCACAACCCCAAAGCCCAGAAGGGCTGTTACAATGCTCCTTTAGTTCTGCTGCCTGCAGTCTGATGGACGGTGGCATGTAAGCAGCTCAGTTGGCCCCTTGCCTCACCACATGGGACAGCTGCCCTTCACCAGCAAGGGCAAGGGCCAGTGTGACAGCCTTTTCTGCACTTGGTGGGTCCTGAGCTCTTGTCTGGCATCTAAGAAGAATGAGGAAAATGGCTCTCAGCAGACAGGGGAGCTGAAGAGGGGACAGGAAGAGCATATTGTCTCTTCCCCAAATTCAGGCCCTGTCCTCTCCTATCAGCTGAGTCTGGGGTCTTTATAGACACAGGAGTGTATGCTGATTGGTTTGTGAGTATGCAAAAAAGGTTAAAGAGAAGACATCACTCAAAGGTGGGCATGACAGTGTAGAAAACCAATTAGGACACCACATGCTGAGGCTCACTCCTGTAATCCCAGCACTTTGGGAGGCTGAGGCAGGCAGATCACAAGCTCAAGAGATCAAGACCATCCAGGCCAACATGGTGAAGCCCCGCCTCTACTAAAAATACAAAAAATTTGCTGGGCATGGTGGCCAGCACCTGTAGTCCCAGTTATTCAGAAGGCTGAGGCCAGAGGATCGCTTGAACCCAGGAGGCAGAAGTCACAGCGAGTCAAGATTGTGCTACTGCACTCCAGCCTGGTGACACAGCGAAACTCCATCTCAAGAAACAAGCAAACAAAAAAGAAGGCCAATGAGGAAAGGGTAGGTATATGAAAAATAGATGAAGGGTGGGGATCAATTAGAGAAAAGCATGCCAAATAGGAAGACCAAGTTCTGAATCCAGACTGAGATTAACTTGTAGCTTGGCTTTTGGGCTTTATACTGTCTTCGGCTTGGAGATGGGGCTTCATCAGGTACCCATGCCATCTGCCTAGGCATTTGGCTGCCTCCTGTCGCTATCAGCTCTTTATAGGGAGTTGCTGGTCCTGTCCCTAATTTGCACTGTGGAGCAAAGTTAGGCATCAAAGCTTCAGGAGACAGTTTAGGAAAGTCAAGACTTTGTAAAATAAAATGTCAAGAATGATTAAAAACAAAGAAACCATCTTTTGTCTTTTTTAGGCTAGCAAAACTTGTAACAGCTGCAGGTGCCTATTGTTTGAGTCATAGCTACAGTTGCCATTTTCTCACTTTGGGTCTAAAAATATCACTCATGTCTGTTCAAAAACACAACGAACGTCAAGGCTGCCTCCTCATTCAGGGCTGCTGTGTGAGTAGATAACATCTTCATTTTCTCCATCACGGAAGCTTAGTCCAACCATGCAATTAGGAAAAAAACCTTAATGAACAGACATGGTAATGAAACTGACTCATTCTATAGCAACACAACGGCAACAACAAACACAGCTGCTGAGTGCGATAGTGTTATTTCTTATTTATGAGCATGAAACAACCTATTTAAAAAATTGTCATAGATCAAAGTTGCAGTTTTTCAATTTTGTGTGTGTGTGTCCATGGAAAAATTCCTTGACATACAAAAAGTCTTAATGCATTAAGAAAGTTATCCATTTTAGAGAGACTTACAATAAAGGTTAACGTACTCCATCAGTAACGTCCCTTCTTCTTTTTTTTTTTTTTATTGTACTTTAGGTTCAGGGGTACATGTGCAGATCAGGCAGGATTGTTGCATAGGTACACACATGGCAATGTGTTTTGCTGCCTCCATCCCCTCGTCACCTACATTTGGCATTTCTCCCCATGTTATCCCTCCCTAAACTCCCCACCCAACCCCGCTGTCCCTCCTTGGCCCCCCCAACAGACCCCAGTGTGTAGTGCTCCCCTCCCTGTGCCCATGTGTTCTCATTGTTCAACACCTGCCTATGAGTGAGAACATGTGGTGTTTTATTTTCTGTTCTTGTGTCAGTTTACTGAGAATGATGGTTTCCAGATTCATCCATGTCCCTACAAAGGACACGAATTCATCGTTTTATATGGCTGCATAGTATTCCATTTTGTATATGTGCCACATTTTCCTTGTCCAGTCTATCGTCAATGGGCATTTGGGTTGGTTCCAGGACTTTGCTATTGTAAACAGTGCCACAATGAACATACGTGTGTATGTGTCTTTATAATAGAATGATTTCTAATCCTTTGGGTATAAAGCCAGTAATTGGATTGCTGGGTCAAATGGAATTTCTATTTCTAGGTCCTTGAGGAAGCCCCACACTGTCTTCCAAAATGGTTGAACTAGTTTACACTCCTACCAACAGTGTAAAAGTGTTCCTCTTTCTCCACATCCTCTCCAGCATCTGTTGTCTCCAGATTTTTTAATGATTGCTATTCTAACTGGTGTGAGGTGATATCTCAATGTGGTTTTGATTTGCATTTCTCTAATAATCAGTAACGATGAGCATTTTTTCATATGTTTGTTGGCCTCATATATGTCTTCTTTTGAAAAGCATCTGTTCATATTCTTCACCCACTTTTGAATGGGTTTGTTCATTTTTTTCTTGTAAATCTGTTTTAGTTCTTTATAGATTCTGGATATTAGCCCTTTGTCAGATGGGTAGATTGCAAAAAATTTTTCCCATTGTGTTGGTTGCCAGTTCGCTCTAATGATTGTTTCTTTTTCTGTACAGAAGCTCTGGAGTTTGATTAGGTCCCATTTGTCTATTTTGGCTTTTATTGCCATTGCTTTTGGTGTTTTAATCATGAAGTCCTTGCCTATGCCTATGTCCTGAATGGTTTTGCCTAGGTTTTCTTCTAGGGTTTTTATGGTGTTAGGTCTTATGTTTAAGTTTTTAATCCAACTGGAGTTAATTTTAGTATAAAGTGTCAGGAAGCGGTCCAGTTTCTGCTTTCTGCACACTGCTAGCCAGTTTTCTCAACACCATTTATTAAACAGGGAATCCTTTCCCCATTGCTTGTTTTTGTCAAGTTTTCCAAAGATCAGATGGTTGTAGATGTGTGGTATTGCCTCCAAGGCCTCTGTTATGTTCCATTGGTCTACATCTCCATTTTGGTACCAGTACCATTCTGTTTTGATTACTGTAGCTTTGTAGTATAGTTTGAAATCAGGTAGCAGAGCCTCCAGCTTTGTTCTTTTTGCTTAGGATTGTCTTGGCTATGTGGGGTCTCTTTTGGTTCCATATGAAGTTTAAGGTGGTTTTTCCAGTTCTGTGAAGACGGTCATTGGTAGCTTGATGGGGATAGCATTGAATCTATAAATTACTTTGGGCAGTATAGCCATTTTCACAATATTGATTCTTCCTAACCATGAACATGGAATGTTTCTCCATCTGTTTGTGCCCTCTCATTTCCTTGAGCAGTGGTTTGTAGTTCTCCTTGAAGAGGCCCTTTGCATCCTTTGCTAGTTATATTCTTAGGTATTTTATTCTCTTTGTAGCAATTGTGAATGGTAGTTCGCTCATGATTTGGCTCTCTTTAAGTCTGTTATTGGTGTATAGGACTGCTTGTGATTTTTGCATGTTGATTTTGTATCCTGAGACTTTGCTGAAGTTGCTTATCAGTTTAAGGAGATTTTGGGCTGAGATGATAGGGTCTTCTAAATATACAATCATGTCGTCTACAAATGGAGACAATTTGACTTCCTCCTTTACTAATTGAATATGAATTTTTTTTCTTGCCTAATCGCTCTGGCTAGAACTTCTTATGCTATATTGAATAGGAGTGGTGAGAGAGGGCACACTTGTCTAGTGCCAGATTTTAAAGGGAATGCTTCCAGTTTTTGCCCATGCAGTATGATATTGGCTGTGGGTGAAGCTCAAGTTTTAATGAAAAGGAGCTGGTGGGTTATCTCTTCCAGATAATCATTATCTCATTTTAATTTACATTTATTCAATAATCATGACTCTTCTTTATTTATGTTTTATATCCCTCTGACAAGTTTTGCTTTTTTAAAAAATTTGGCCCTGCATCTTTCATAAATGTATTTCTATGTATAACTTGTTTCACTTTTTTTTATCTTGAATAGAAACTTATATTGCATTATATTTTCTAACAAACAATTTTTAGCACATAGAAAAGCTATTGATTTTTGCAAATTTATTTTACTGGCCATTTAAAAGCACTTACTTATTATTGGTTCCACTTTTTCTCACTTGCATTTTAGAAAGAAAAACAAGGACTCTGAAAATAATTAAAAGTTTGTTTAATACTTTATAATATTTATAAACTGTGTTTTTGTCTTATTATAAATGTGAATATCCTAAATACTGATCATTGTTATATGAAGCTGAAGTTTATGGAATTTGGTAGCAATTTGTATTTCTTTTTTTTTTAAATGCTAGATAGAAATAACATTGATAAATTCTGATCTGAAAAATCAGTTTGCTGACATTATTTCTCTGCATCTCAAATTCTCAATTTGTAAAATGGAATAAGAATTTATGATATTTTATTTTATTATTAGGTAAGTAAAACAAAACAATAAATATACTTTTGCTGAAAATTATCAAAACATTAACTATATGGGAAGGATGGGACATTTGTGGAATGCTGCATTAAAATGATGTCATTCTTCTGAAACAAGGGTCCCATGTTCTTTGAGATGTTATCATAACAGTGTCAATGTTATTGTTGAGTTTGCAACAAACTCTTTCTCACAAGTTCTAGAACAAATAGTACTCTTATTATTTTCTCACCAGATTATTCCTTTCTTTTTTTTTTTCTTCTGAGACAGGTGCTCGCTCTGTTGCCAAGGCTGGAGGGCAGTGGCATGATTACGGCTCACTGCAGCCTCCATCCCCTGGGGCCCAATCCATCTTCCCATCTCAGCCCCTGAGTAGCTGGTACCACAGCTGCATGCTACTACACTCAGCTAATTATTTTGTATTTTTGGTAGAAATGGGGTTTCACCGCCGAGATCGTGCCATTGCACTCCAGCCTGGGTAAACAGAGTGAAACTCCGTCTCAAAAAAAAAAAAAAAAATGGGGTTTCACCAAGTTGCCCAGGCTGGTCTCAAACTCCTAAGTTCTGATCCACCCACCTTGGCCTCCCAAAGTGCTGGGATTAAAGGCATGAGCCACTGCACCTGGCCTGGATGATTCTTCCTTTAAAAGTTCTGGAAAAGTCATTTGCTTGATTCTATATATCCAGTGGTTTCCCCAGCACTCACTGGGTAAAGTCTCAATGGAAGGCATGTAACTGATTTTATAAGCTCATTGAAGCTATTTTTCTCAATGAATAATTTCTTTTATCGTGACTATTCTGATTCCATCTCTCCACATGTACCATCTAGAAGTGCTGTTCAAACTGGGCATCTTTTAGATAACCAAAGAAATCTAAAAGAAGTGCCAATCTCAGGGTGACACAATGGCTCATGCCTGTCATCCCAACACTTTGGGAGGCCAAGGTGGACAGCTCATGAGGCCAAGAGATTGAGACCATCCTAGCCAACATGGTGAAACCTGTCTCTACTAAAAATAGAAAAATAAGCCAGACATGGTTGCATTCACCTGCAGTCCCAGCTATTTGGGAGACTGAGGCAGGAGAATCGCTTGAACCCAAGGGGCAGAGGTTGCAGTCAGCCGAGATCATGGTACTGTACTCCAGCCTGGAGACAGAGCAAGACTCCGTCTCCAAAAAAAAAAAAAAAAAAAAAAGTGCCAATCCTCTATCATTATGCCCTTTGGTGGCTAGTCTTTAATGACACACAATACAATGTAGCATAGCCATTTGTTCATATTTTTTTTCTCTCCCACTAAGGAGTGAGCTTAAGTTCAGGAACAATATCATACACATCTTTGAATCTCCAGAACTTAATGTAATTCCTAAAATATGATTCTCAATAACTTTTTTGTATGAAAAGTGTTTTTTATTGTCTCTGATAACATGGAGAGACTTCAGGGACTGTCCATGAATAGGTAGTAGGTATCAGATTTACCCTCTAATCATAAGCACTAGATAAGATGCATGGAACATTGTGTAGAAGTGAAATATATGTTTATAATAGAGCAAAGAATGTGAAGGAGATAAATGGCAGTATACTGCTATAAGGTTATTTTATTATATTTCATGTGGCACAACATTAATTCAAAGCAGACTGTAATAAGTTTAGGATAATTATTATAATTCCTAGAGTAATCCTTTTTAAAATAAAATTTAAAAGTATTGTCCAAAAGCCAGTACAAAAGATAAAATTAAAAACAAATTAAAAAGTATGCATTCAATCCAAAAGCAGGTAAAAATGGAAGAAAAGAGAACAAAAGAAAGTTGATAAAAATAGAAGATGAAGCAGTTGGTAGACATAAAACTAACAATATCAATAATTACATTAAATAAATGTAATGAAGTGCGCACACCACATAAAAGGCAAAGATTGTTAGATTAGATTTTTAAAAAGCAAGACTCAACCCTGTGTTCTTTATAAGAGACACGTTTTAAATATAAAGATACCAGATAAAATAAAAGGTTAAAAAAATACAGTGCAAGCACTAATCCTAATAATGCCAAAGTAGTTACCACAATAAGATTAGAAAAAGTAGACTTCATGTTAAAGATTAACACAAGAGAAAAAGAAGGAAATATTTTGTGATATGCGTCCATTCATAATGAAGACATAGCAATCATAATACGCATTTAATAACAGAGCTTCAAATTATACAAAGACAAATTGAAATAGATAAATTCACAGAATTCTAGGTTTTAATATTCCTCTCTCAGTAATAGATAAAAGGAATATTCAGAAAATCAGCAAGTCTTGAACAATTCTATCAAGTGACATAACCTAGTTAGCAATTATAGGACACTCAAATGAACAACTGCAGAATAGATGTTCTTTTAAATGCACATAAAACATTCATTAAGATATTCTATAGATTGAGCCATAAAGCAGCCTACATAAATATTAAAAGACTTAAATTACATAGATCATGTTCTCTAATAACAGAATTAAATTAAGGTCAATAACAAAATATATCTAAAAAAATAAATATTTAGAAATTGAATGACAGAAATTTAGAAATTGAATGAGTTACAGAAAAAAAAATCACAAGAAAAATGAGAAGCTATTCTGAACTGAGAATGAAAACATCAAAATTTTTGGAATACATCTACTATAGTCCTTTGAGAAAAAAATTAAAGATGAAATACTAATATTACAAAAGACAAAAATTTTTAATTATAATTGAATTTTCCAACTAAGTTATAAAAAGAGGAAATTAGAATGGAAATAAGTAGAAAGAAGGAAATAATAAGAATTGAAGTCAATGAAATGGAAAATGGAAAGCAATAGTGAGAATGAGCAAACTACAAAAACAATTCTAATAAAAAAGAGGAGAAGTCCCAAAATTAAGAACGAAGGGGGTACATTTCAATGAAACCAACAGATATCTCAAGGCTAATAAGAAAATATTATAATCAACTTTATACCAATGAATAGTAACAACTTACATGAAGTATTGAAATTATTTGAATGACATAATTTAGTAAAATGGACATGAAAAGAAACAGAAAAGCTAAATAGCCCTATATCTGTTAAGAAATTGAGTTGATAATGAAAACCTTCCCCAAAAGAAAACTGCTAGATCAAATGACCTTAGTGGTGAATTCGTAACAACATTAAAATAAAATTTAATACTAATCTAACACAAACACTTTCAGAAAACAAGCAGAAAAGAACATGCCTGAGCTGATTTTATGAGGCCAGCACATCCTTGAAAACAAAACCACATAGAATGAAAACTCAGCCAGCATTTCATATGAAAACAGATGTAGAACATCTTAATAAAGCATGGCAAAATCAGATTCAGCAATGTTAAAAAAAGAATAATATATTATGACCAAGTGGAGTTTATTTCAGGAATACAAGATTTCAACATTCAAAACTCAATGCAATTTACCACATTAATACAATAAAGAAAAAACATATTAGTAGATGCAGAAACATATTTGACAAAATTCAAAACCTATTTATCAGGAAAAAATTCACAAGAAACTAGGAATAGAAGGAAGTTTTTGCAATCTGATAAAAGGCATCTATAATAAACTCACAGCAAACAGCATTTTTAATAGTGAAAAAACTGAATGTTGGCCCATAAATCAGCAAGAAATCAAGGATGTCTCTTCTTTTTACTTTGATTCAACATTGTACTAAAGATCCTGACCAGTGCAATAAGTGGGGAGCAAAAAGAAATAAAGGATACAAAGTTTATAAAGAAAGTAATACATCTTTATTTGCAAATGAAAATTTCATGTATGTAAAAAGTCTTAATTAGTTTAAAAACAAGAATTAGAAGTAGTAAATAAATTAGGAAAGGTCACAAGATACTACTCCAATCTACAAAAGTTAATTATATCTCCCTATTATAGCAAAGGAGAACTGGAAAATCAAATTTAGATCAACAATATTTTTGCTTAAAACAAATTAAAAACAATATTTTTAATGTTACAATAACATTAAAAAAAATACTTGAAGGTGGAGATTGGGAGAAGGGTGAGGTCCATAAAACTATTAGATACTATGCTTATTACCTGAGTGACAAAATAATTTCTACTACATCAATCCCCCATGACATACAATTTACCTATGTAACAAACCTGAACATATACCCCAAACCTAAAATAAAAAAAAAAAAAAAAAAAAAAAATCCCACAAAATTTCAGTGAATAAATTTAATGGCAGATACAGAGTTGCATAACAAACAATGCTGAAAGAAATTAAAGAGCATCTATCTGAATAAGGGAGAAGCATACCATGTTCATGGATAGAAATATGAAATCTAGTTAAAATGAACTTATTCAAAAAGTATCTATGAATTCAAGCATACCATGTTCAAGGATAGAAATACGAAATCTAGTTAAAATGAACTTATTCAAAATGTATCTATGAATTCAATGCAATCCCATTCATAATTTCAGCAGATTTTTTCAGTAAAACTTGACAATCTGATTAGAAAACCAAAAGAGTTTTGAAAAGAATCATGTTAAAAGATCCACAGTTATGTACTAAAGTTAGATCAAGTATGGTATTTGCATAAGAATAAACAGATTATTAAAACAGAATAGAAACTCAGAAATAGATCCATACTTAATTTTTGTTAAGATGCCAAAGCAATAATCAGGATAAGGAAAGTAATTTTAATAAATGGTGATTGGAACAAGCAGACAATGTGAAAACTAAAGCTATCAACCTTCTAGGAAAAAAAAAATTAAAATATTGTTTGGAACCAGGTGGTAGGCAAAGATTTCTTAGTTAGAATACAGAAAGCAACCTGGAGTAGGCAACAATTTCTAAGGATATAAAAAGCATGTTAGGCTTCACCAAAATGAAAGACTTCTGCTGCCTAAAAACTATAAAGAAAATAGTGTTGGCCCAGAATAAAAGAAAATAATTGTAAAGCTTATGTATAATAGTAGGCTTGTACCCAGTTTCCAGCTATATTCCTACAAGTCAATAAAAGGACAATCACTCCAACTAAAAAACAAGGAAATACTTCAATATATCTTGGAAGAAAAATATACAAATGGCCAATAAATGTGTGAAAAATTGCTCATTATCAATAGTCATCAGAGAAACACATAACAGAAGCGCAGTAAGATACCACCACACACACACTATGGTAGCTAAAACTAAAAAGATGGACATCATCAAATATTGGCAAGTATGTGACGCATCTGGACCTATTATGTTGGTTTTGGGAAAGAGAAAGTAGTTAAACCATTTTGGAAAATGGTCTGCAAATTTCTCATAAATTTTCATATGCATCAACCACACAAGCCAGTAATTCTGCTGCTATATATTTACCTAGTAGAATTGAAAACATATATTTGCAAACAGTCTTGCACATCAATGTTCACAGAGAAGATTTATTTCGAGGCTAAACTGGAAACAACACAAATGTCCATCAGTAGAAAAATAGATAAACCAATTCATATAATGGAATACGAATCAGCAATGAAAAAGAAAGAGACAACCTTACATGCAATCACATATTTTAATTTGAAAAAAAACAAAAAACTTTTGCTGAGTGAAAAAAAAAAAACAAATGCTAAAGAGTACAAATTGGGGGATCAATCCAAGATGGCCTCTTAGGAACAGCTCAGGATTGCAGCTCTCAGTGAAAGCACAGAGGGTGAGTGGATGCTGCATTTTTATTGCCCACAGACTAGGAAATTCCCAAGCAGCAGAGCCCCATGGGTTGCCAGCCCACCTGTTTCGGCCAGTGTGGCTGTGTCAGCCGGCGCGGCTGCTTTGCCCCACGCCACTGCTTTGTCAGTGCCTCAGCACAGCGGTTTTCCATACAAAATACACTGGTCCATGTGCCCTTTTGGCTGGTGACTGGAGCCATGGGAAGTTGCCCATTTATCTGTTTAAAAAGGGGACTGAACAGGGAACCAGGACAGTAGATTCCAGGGCGAAAAAGGCGCCCACGCTGTTTAAGCCAGCGCAGTGACTCGCCGCAGGGGAAAACACACAGATCCCGGTGCCTCTTCAACAGGCGACTGGAACACCAACTTAAAAAAAAAAAAAAGGCTCTGAGGCAGGGAGCCAGGTGATCAGGCTCAGCTGATCCCACCCCCACAAAAGAACATCAATCAGAAACTCTCTCGATTGAGAGTTTCACAGCAAGTGCAGCTGAACCTGGGACAGTCCAGCTCTGTGGGGGAGGGGTGTCCGCCATTACCGAGGCACTCCAAAACTACGGAGGTAGCCAGCCAATGCTGAGGCAGCCCGCCATTGCCAAGACAATCCGCCATTGCTAAGGCAACCCGCCACTACAGAAAGAGTCCACCATAACAGAGGCGGGCCACTGTTGCCGAGGCAGTTCTAACTATACCCATATAAACAGGACTGCAGGGAAGTTCACTCGGCAGCTGGGCGGAGCCCACAGCAGCTCAGCAAAGCCTCTATAGGCAGACAGTGACTAGGCTGCCTCCTTGCTGGGCAGGGCAGCTCTGAAAGAAAAAAAAAAAAGAAGGCAGCAGCACAACGGAAACTCATAAATAAAGCCCTAAATTCCTGGGACAGAGCACCTGGGAACAAAAAGCGGTTAATGAGTTCTGCTGCAGCAGACCTAAACGTACCTGCCCAGCAGCTCTGAATGAACAACAGAGCTCACAGCTCAGCATTTGAGCTCCTATAAAGAACAGACTGTCTCCTCAAGCAGCTCCCTGATGCCTGTATATCCAAAGAGCCACCTCATAAAGGAGAGATCAGACTGACACTTGGCGGGTATCCTTCTGGGACAAAGACAGCAGAAGAAGAAAACTGGTAGCAACCCTTACTGTTCTGCAGCTGCTGCAGGTGATCCCAGGCAAGCAGGGCCTGGAGTAGACTTCAGCAGACCTACAGCAGAGGGGCCAGACTGTTAGAAGGAAAAGTAAGAAACAGAAATAACCTCATCATCAACAAACAGAACATCCACTCAGAGACCCAATCCGAAAGCCAGCAACTACAAAGACGACAAGTGGATAAATCCATAAAGATGAGAAGAAACCGGCACAAAAAGGATGAAAACACCCGAAACCAGAACACCTCTCCTACTACAAGGGATCACAACTCCTCACTGAAAGGGAACAAGGTTGGATGGAGAATGAGTGTGATGAAATGACAGAATCAGACTTCAGAAGGTGGGTAGTAAGAAACTTCTGTGAACTAAAAGAACATGTTCTAACCCAATGCAAAGAAACTAAGAACCTTGAAAAAAGATTTAACGAAATGCTAACAAGAATGGACAAAATAGAAAGGAATATAAGTGAATTGATGAAGCTGAAAAACACAACACGAGAACTTCGCGAAGCATGCACAAGTTTCAACAGCCGAATTGACCAAGCAGAAGAAAGGATATCAGAAGTCAAAGATCAACTCAATTAACTAAAATGGGAAGGCAAGAATAGAGAAAAAAGGGTAAAAAGGAATGAACAAAGTCTCCAAGAAATGTGGGACTATGTGAAAAGATCTAATCTATGTTTGATAGGTGTAACTGAATGCGACAAAGAGAATGAATCCAAGCTGGAAAATACTCTTCAGGATATTATCCAGGAAAACTTCCCCAACCTAGCAAGGCAGGCCAATATTCAAGTCAAGGAAATGCAGAGCACACCACAAAGATATTCCTCAAGAAGAGCAACCCCAAGGCACATAATCGTGAGATTCACCAGGGTAGAAATGAAGGAGAAAATACAAAGGGCAGCCAGAGAGAAAGGTTACCCACAAAGGGACGCCCATCAGACTCACAGCAGATCTCTCAGCAGAAACCCTACAAGCCAGAAGAGAGTGGGGGCCAATATTCGACATCCTTAAAGAAAAGAACTTTCAACCCAGAATCTCCTATCCAGCCAAATTAAGCTTCATAAGTGAAGAAAAAATAAAATCCTTTGTGAACATGCAAGTACTCAGAGATTTCGTCACCACCAGGCTTGCTTTACAGGAGCTCCTGAAAGAGGCTCTACACATATAAAGGAACAACCAGCACCAGCCACTTGAAAAACATGCCAAATGGTAAAGAGCACCAACGCAATGAATCTGCATCAACTAATGGGCAAACAGCCAGCTAGCACCAAAATGGCAGTATCAAATTCACACATAACAATATTAACCCTAAATGTAAATGGACTAAATGCCCCAATCAAAAGACACTGACTGGCAAATTGGATAAAAGCCAAAACCCATCGGTGTGCTGTATCCAGGAAACCCATCTCACATGCAAGGATACACAAAGGCTCAAAACAAAGGGATGGAGGAAGCTTTACCAAGCAAATGGAGAGCAAAAAAAAGCAGGAGTTGCAATTCTCATCTCTGATAAATTAGACTTTAAAGCAACAAAGATCAAAAGAGACAAAGGACATTACATAATGGTAAAAGGGTCAATGCAACAAGAAGAGCTAACAATCCTAAATATATACGCACCCAATACAGGAGCACCCAGATACATAAGGCAAGTTCTTAATGACTTACAAAG